>NC_135137.1:15957420-16264557 GCF_051014445.1 Colletes latitarsis
ACTGTAAATTAAGCCTAGTCTGGGTCAACATTTCAAAGGATAACACATGCTAGGTCTAGGTTAGGTCTGGGATTTGCACTCATCAGGATCATACTTATGCATATTTCTCATACTTGATGGCCAGATCCTGGGCTTTTTCTGGTTTGGATCACATAGTAATGTGGTACCAGACTGAAACAGTCGACTAAACCTGGTCTCGATCAATATTGCAGAGGATAACGCATGTTAGGTCTAGGTTAGGTCTGAGATTTGCTCTCATCAGGCTCATACTTTCGCATATTTCTCATACTTGTTGGCAGATCCTGGGCTTTTTCTGGTTTGGATCACATAGTAATGTGGTACCACACTGACACAGTCAATTAACCCCGGTTTCGATCAATATTTTAGAGGATAACACATGTTAGGTCTAGGTTAGGTCTGGGATTTGCACTCATCAGGCTCATACTTTCGCATATTTCTCATACTTGATGGCCAGATTCTGATCTTTTCTTTGCTTGGTTCACGTAGTAATGGGGTACCCCACTGAGACAGTCTATTAAACCTGGTTTCGATCAATATTTTAGGGGATAACGCATGTTAGGTCTAGATTTGGTCTGGGATTTGCTCTCATCAGGCTCATACTTTCGCTTTTTTCTCATACTTGTTGGCCAGATCCTGGGCTTTTTCTGGTTTGGATCACATAGTAATGTGGTACCACACTGACACAGTCAATTAACCCCGGTTTCGATCAATATTTTAGAGGATATCGCATGTTAGGTCTGGGTTAGGTCTGGGATTTGCTGTCATCAGGCTCATACTTTCGCATATTTCTCATACTTGTTGGCCAGATCCTGGGCTTCCACTGGTTTGGATCACGTAGTAATGTGGTACCACACTGAAACAGTCGACTAAACCTGGTCACGATCTATATTTTAGGGGATAACGCATGTTAGGTCTAGGTTAGGTCTGGGATTTGCTCTCATCAGGCTCATACTTTCGCATATTTCTCATACTTGATGGCCAGATTCTGGGCTTTTTTTGGCTTGGATCACGTAGCAATGTGGTACCACACTGAAACTGTCTATCAAACCTGGTTTCGATCAATATTTTAGGGGATAACGCATGTTAGGTCTAGGTTTGGTCTGGGAGTTGCACTCATCAGGCTCATACTTTCGCATATTTCTGATACTTGATGGCCAGATTCTGGGCTTTTCTTGGCTTGGATCACGTAGCAATGTGGTACCACACTGAAACTCTCTATCAAACCTGGTTTCGACCAATATTTTAGAGGATAACGCATGTTAGGTCTAGGTTAGGTCTGGGAGTTGCACTCATCAGGCTCATACTTTCGCATATTTCTCATACTTGATGGCCGGATTCTGGGCTTTTTTTGGCTTGGACCACGTAGCAATGTGGTACCACACAGAAACTGTCTATCAAACCTGGTTTCGATCAATATTTTAGAGGATAACGCATGTTAGGTCTAGGTTAGGTCTGGGGTTTGCTCTCATCAGGCTCATACTTTCGCATATTTATCAATCTTGTTGGCCAGATCCTGGGCTTCCACTGGTTTGGATCAGGTAGTAATGTGGTACCACACTGAAACAGTCGACTAAACCTGGTCACGATCAATATTTTAGGGGATAACGCATGTTAGGTCTAGGTTAGGTCTGGCAGTTGCACTCATCAGGCTCATACTTTCGCATATTTCTCATACTTGATGGCCGGATTCTGGGCTTTTCTTGGCTTGGATCACGTAGCAATGTGGTACCACACTGAAACTGTCTATCAAACCTGGTTTCGACCAATATTTTAGAGGATAACGCATGTTAGGTCTAGGTTAGGTCTGGGAGTTGCTCTCATCAGGCTCATACATTCGCATATTTCTCATACTTGATTGCCAGATTCTGGGCTTTCTCCGGTATGGGTCACGTAGTAATGTGGTACCAGACTGAAACAGTCGACTAAACCTGGTCTCGTTCAATATTTCAGAGGATAACGCATGTTAGGTCTAGGTTAGGTCTGGGATTTGCTCTCATCAGGCTCATACTTTCGCATATTTATCAATCTTGTTGGCCAGATCCTGGGCTTCCACTGGTTTGGATCACGTAGTAATGTGGTACCACACTGAAACAGTCGACTAAACCTGGTTACGATCAATATTTTAGGGGATAACGCATGTTAGGTCTAGGTTAGGTCTGGTATTTGCACTCATCAGGCTCATACTTTCGCATATTTCTCATACTTGATGGCCAGATTCTGGGCTTTTTTTGGCTTGGATCACGTAGCAATGTGGTACCACACTGAAACTGTCTATCAAACCTGGTTTCGATCAATATTTTAGAGGATAACGCATGTTAGGTCTAGGATAGGTCTGAGATTTGCTCTCATCAGGCACATACATTCGCATATTTCTCATACTTGATTGCCAGATTCTGGGCTTTCTCCGGTATGGGTCACGTAGTAATGTGGTACCAGACTGAAACAGTCGACTAAACCTGGTCTCGATCAATATTTCAGAGGATAACGCATGTTAGGTCTAGGTTAGCTCTGGGATTTGCTCTCATCAGGCTCATACTTTCGCATATTTCTCATACTTGTTGGCCAGATCCTGGGCTTTTTCTGGTTTGGATCACATAGTAATGTGGTACCAAACTGAAACAGTCAATTAAACCCGGTTTCGATCAATATTTTAGAGGATAACACATGTTAGGTCTAGGTTAGGTCTGGGATTTGCACTCGTCAGGCTCATACTTTCGCATATTTCTCATACTTGATGGCCAGATTCTGGGCTTTTTTTGGTTTGGATCACGTAGCAATGTGGTACCACACTGAAACTGTCTATCAAACCTGGTTTCGATCAATATTTTAGGGGATAACGCATGTTAGGACTAGGTTTGGTCTGGGAGTTGCACTCATCAGGCTCATACTTTCGCATATTTCTGATACTTGATGGCCAGATTCTGGGCTTTTCTTGGCTTGGATCACGTAGCAATGTGGTACCACACTGAAACTCTCTATCAAACCTGGTTTCGACCAATATTTTAGAGGATAACGCATGTTAGGTCTAGGTTAGGTCTGGGAGTTGCACTCATCAGGCTCATACTTTCGCATATTTCTCATACTTGATGGCCGGATTCTGGGCTTTTTTTGGCTTGGACCACGTAGCAATGTGGTACCACACAGAAACTGTCTATCAAACCTGGTTTCGACCAATATTTTAGAGGATAACGCATGTTAGGTCTAGGTTAGGTCTGGGATTTGCCCTCATCAGGCTCATACTTTTACATATTTCTCATACTTGATGGCCTGATTCTGGTCTTTTTCCGGTATGGGTCACGTGGTTATGTGGTACCACATAGAAACTGTAAATTAAGCCTAGTCTGGGTCAACATTTCAAAGGATAACACATGCTAGGTCTAGGTTAGGTCTGGGATTTGCACTCATCAGGATCATACTTATGCATATTTCTCATACTTGATGGCCAGATTCTGGGCTTTTTTTGGCTTAGATAACGTAGTAATGTGGTACCAAACTGAAACAGTATATTAAACCTTGTTTCGATCAATATTTTAGAGGATAACACATGTTAGGTCTAGGTTAGGTCTGGGATTTGCCCTCATCAGGCTCATACTTTTACATATTTCTCATACTTGATGGCCTGATTCTGGTCTTTTTCCGGTATGGGTCACGTGGTTATGTGGTACCACACTGAAACAGTCAATTAAGCCTAGTCTGGGTCAACATTTCAAAGGATAACACATGTTAGGTCTAGGTTAGGTCTGGGATTTGCACTCATCAGGATCATACTTATGCATATTTCTCATACTTGATGGCCAGATTCTGGGCTTTTTTTTGGCTCGGATCACGTAGTAATGTGGTACCACACTGAAACAGTCGACTAAACCAGGTCACGATAAATATTTTAGAGGATAACACATGTTAGGTCTAAGTTAGGTCTGGGATTTGCACTCATCAGGATCATACTTATGCATATTTCTCATACTTGATGGCCAGATCCTGGGCTTTTTCTGGTTTGGATCACATAGTAATGTGGTACCAGACTGAAACAGTCGACTAAACCTGGTCTCGATCAATATTGCAGAGGATAACGCATGTTAGGTCTAGGTTAGGTCTGAGATTTGCTCTCATCAGGCTCATACTTTCGCATATTTCTCATACTTGTTGGCAGATCCTGGGCTTTTTCTGGTTTGGATCACATAGTAATGTGGTACCACACTGACACAGTCAATTAACCCCGGTTTCGATCAATATTTTAGAGGATAACACATGTTAGGTCTAGGTTAGGTCTGGGATTTGCACTCATCAGGCTCATACTTTCGCATATTTCTCATACTTGATGGCCAGATTCTGATCTTTTCTTTGCTTGGTTCACGTAGTAATGGGGTACCCCACTGAGACAGTCTATTAAACCTGGTTTCGATCAATATTTTAGGGGATAACGCATGTTAGGTCTAGATTTGGTCTGGGATTTGCTCTCATCAGGCTCATACTTTCGCTTTTTTCTCATACTTGTTGGCCAGATCCTGGGCTTTTTCTGGTTTGGATCACATAGTAATGTGGTACCACACTGACACAGTCAATTAACCCCCGTTTCGATCAATATTTTAGAGGATATCGCATGTTAGGTCTGGGTTAGGTCTGGGATTTGCTGTCATCAGGCTCATACTTTCGCATATTTCTCATACTTGTTGGCCAGATCCTGGGCTTCCACTGGTTTGGATCACGTAGTAATGTGGTACCACACTGAAACAGTCGACTAAACCTGGTCACGATCTATATTTTAGGGGATAACGCATGTTAGGTCTAGGTTAGGTCTGGGATTTGCTCTCATCAGGCTCATACTTTCGCATATTTCTCATACTTGATGGCCAGATTCTGGGCTTTTTTTGGCTTGGATCACGTAGCAATGTGGTACCACACTGAAACTGTCTATCAAACCTGGTTTCGATCAATATTTTAGGGGATAACGCATGTTAGGTCTAGGTTTGGTCTGGGAGTTGCACTCATCAGGCTCATACTTTCGCATATTTCTGATACTTGATGGCCAGATTCTGGGCTTTTCTTGGCTTGGATCACGTAGCAATGTGGTACCACACTGAAACTCTCTATCAAACCTGGTTTCGACCAATATTTTAGAGGATAACGCATGTTAGGTCTAGGTTAGGTCTGGGAGTTGCACTCATCAGGCTCATACTTTCGCATATTTCTCATACTTGATGGCCGGATTCTGGGCTTTTTTTGGCTTGGACCACGTAGCAATGTGGTACCACACAGAAACTGTCTATCAAACCTGGTTTCGATCAATATTTTAGAGGATAACGCATGTTAGGTCTAGGTTAGGTCTGGGGTTTGCTCTCATCAGGCTCATACTTTCGCATATTTATCAATCTTGTTGGCCAGATCCTGGGCTTCCACTGGTTTGGATCAGGTAGTAATGTGGTACCACACTGAAACAGTCGACTAAACCTGGTCACGATCAATATTTTAGGGGATAACGCATGTTAGGTCTAGGTTAGGTCTGGCAGTTGCACTCATCAGGCTCATACTTTCGCATATTTCTCATACTTGATGGCCGGATTCTGGGCTTTTCTTGGCTTGGATCACGTAGCAATGTGGTACCACACTGAAACTGTCTATCAAACCTGGTTTCGACCAATATTTTAGAGGATAACGCATGTTAGGTCTAGGTTAGGTCTGGGAGTTGCTCTCATCAGGCTCATACATTCGCATATTTCTCATACTTGATTGCCAGATTCTGGGCTTTCTCCGGTATGGGTCACGTAGTAATGTGGTACCAGACTGAAACAGTCGACTAAACCTGGTCTCGTTCAATATTTCAGAGGATAACGCATGTTAGGTCTAGGTTAGGTCTGGGATTTGCTCTCATCAGGCTCATACTTTCGCATATTTATCAATCTTGTTGGCCAGATCCTGGGCTTCCACTGGTTTGGATCACGTAGTAATGTGGTACCACACTGAAACAGTCGACTAAACCTGGTTACGATCAATATTTTAGGGGATAACGCATGTTAGGTCTAGGTTAGGTCTGGGATTTGCACTCATCAGGCTCATACTTTCGCATATTTCTCATACTTGATGGCCTGATTCTGGGCTTTTTTTGGCTTGGATCACGTAGCAATGTGGTACCACACTGAAACTGTCTATCAAACCTGGTTTCGATCAATATTTTAGGGGATAACGCATGTTAGGACTAGGTTTGGTCTGGGATTTGCACTCATCAGGCTCATACTTTCGCATATTTCTCATACTTGATGGCCTGATTCTGGGCTTTTTTTGGCTTGGATCACGTAGCAATGTGGTACCACACTGAAACTGTCTATCAAACCTGGTTTCGATCAATATTTTAGGGGATAACGCATGTTAGGACTAGGTTTGGTCTGGGAGTTGCACTCATCAGGCTCATACTTTCGCATATTTCTGATACTTGATGGCCAGATTCTGGGCTTTTCTTGGCTTGGATCACGTAGCAATGTGGTACCACACTGAAACTCTCTATCAAACCTGGTTTCGACCAATATTTTAGAGGATAACGCATGTTAGGTCTAGGTTAGGTCTGGGAGTTGCACTCATCAGGCTCATACTTTCGCATATTTCTCATACTTGATGGCCGGATTCTGGGCTTTTTTTGGCTTGGACCACGTAGCAATGTGGTACCACACAGAAACTGTCTATCAAACCTGGTTTCGATCAATATTTTAGAGGATAACGCATGTTAGGTCTAGGTTAGGTCTGGGGTTTGCTCTCATCAGGCTCATACTTTCGCATATTTATCAATCTTGTTGGCCAGATCCTGGGCTTCCACTGGTTTGGATCAGGTAGTAATGTGGTACCACACTGAAACAGTCGACTAAACCTGGTCACGATCAATATTTTAGGGGATAACGCATGTTAGGTCTAGGTTAGGTCTGGCAGTTGCACTCATCAGGCTCATACTTTCGCATATTTCTCATACTTGATGGCCGGATTCTGGGCTTTTCTTGGCTTGGATCACGTAGCAATGTGGTACCACACTGAAACTGTCTATCAAACCTGGTTTCGACCAATATTTTAGAGGATAACGCATGTTAGGTCTAGGTTAGGTCTGGGAGTTGCTCTCATCAGGCTCATACATTCGCATATTTCTCATACTTGATTGCCAGATTCTGGGCTTTCTCCGGTATGGGTCACGTAGTAATGTGGTACCAGACTGAAACAGTCGACTAAACCTGGTCTCGTTCAATATTTCAGAGGATAACGCATGTTAGGTCTAGGTTAGGTCTGGGATTTGCTCTCATCAGGCTCATACTTTCGCATATTTATCAATCTTGTTGGCCAGATCCTGGGCTTCCACTGGTTTGGATCACGTAGTAATGTGGTACCAGACTGAAACAGTCGACTAAACCTGGTCTCGATCAATATTTCAGAGGATAACGCATGTTAGGTCTATGTTAGCTCTGGGATTTGCTCTCATCAGGCTCATACTTTCGCATATTTCTCATACTTGTTGGCCAGATCCTGGGCTTTTTCTGGTTTGGATCACATAGTAATGTGGTACCAAACTGAAACAGTCAATTAAACCCGGTTTCGATCAATATTTTAGAGGATAACACATGTTAGGTCTAGGTTAGGTCTGGGATTTGCACTCGTCAGGCTCATACTTTCGCATATTTCTCATACTTGATGGCCAGATTCTGGGCTTTTTTTGGTTTGGATCACGTAGCAATGCGGTACCACATAGAAACTGTAAATTAAGCCTAGTCTGGGTCAACATTTCAAAGGATAACACATGCTAGGTCTAGGTTAGGTCTGGGATTTGCACTCATCAGGATCATACTTATGCATATTTCTCATACTTGATGGCCAGATTCTGGGCTTTTTTTGGCTTAGATAACGTAGTAATGTGGTACCAAACTGAGACAGTATATTAAACCTTGTTTCGATCAATATTTTAGAGGATAACACATGTTAGGTCTAGGTTAGGTCTGGGATTTGCCCTCATCAGGCTCATACTTTTACATATTTCTCATACTTGATGGCCTGATTCTGGTCTTTTTCCGGTATGGGTCACGTGGTTATGTGGTACCACACTGAAACAGTCAATTAAGCCTAGTCTGGGTCAACATTTCAAAGGATAACACATGTTAGGTCTAGGTTAGGTCTGGGATTTGCACTCATCAGGATCATACTTATGCATATTTCTCATACTTGATGGCCAGATTCTGGGCTTTTTTTTGGCTCGGATCACGTAGTAATGTGGTACCACACTGAAACAGTCGACTAAACCAGGTCACGATAAATATTTTAGAGGATAACACATGTTAGGTCTAAGTTAGGTCTGGGATTTGCACTGATCAGGATCATACTTTCGCATATATCTCATACTTGATGGCCAGATTCTGGGCTTTTTTTGGCTTAGATCACGTAATAATGTGGTACCAAACTGAAACAGTATATTAAACCTGGTTTCGATCAATATTTTAGAGGATAACGCATGTTTGGTCTAGGTTAGGTCTGGGATTTGCTCTCATCAGGCTCATACTTTCGCATATTTCTCATACATGATGGCCAGATTCTGGGATTTTTTTGGTTTGGATCACGTAGCAATGCGGTACCACATAGAACCAGTCCATCAAACCTGGTTTCGATCGATATTTTAGAGGATAACGCATGTTAGGTCTCGGTTAGGTCTGGGATTCGGTCTCGTCAGGCTCATACCGTCGCATATTTCTCATACTTGTTGGCCAGATCCTGGGGCTTTTCTGGTATGGATCACGTAGTAATGTGGTACCACACTGAAGCAGTCGACCAAACCTGGTCTCGATCAATATTTAAGAGGATATATCATGTTAGGTATAGGTTAAGTCTGGGATTTGCTCTCATCAGGCTCATACTTTCGCATATTTCTCATACTTGTTGGCCAGATCCTGGGCTTCCACTGGTTTGGATCACGTAGTAATGTGGTACCACACTGAAACAGTCGACTAAACCTGGTCACGATCTATATTTTAGGGGATAACGAATGTTAGGTCTAGGTTAGGTCTGGGATTTGCTCTCATCAGGCTCATACTTTCGCATATTTCTCATACTTGATGGCCAGATTCTGGGCTTTTTTTGGCTTGGATCACGTAGCAATGTGGTACCACACTGAAACTGTCTATCAAACCTGGTTTCGATCAATATTTTAGGGGATAACGCATGTTAGGTCTAGGTTTGGTCTGGGAGTTGCACTCATCAGGCTCATACTTTCGCATATTTCTGATACTTGATGGCCAGATTCTGGGCTTTTCTTGGCTTGGATCACGTAGCAATGTGGTACCACACTGAAACTCTCTATCAAACCTGGTTTCGACCAATATTTTAGAGGATAACGCATGTTAGGTCTAGGTTAGGTCTGGGAGTTGCACTCATCAGGCTCATACTTTCGCATATTTCTCATACTTGATGGCCGGATTCTGGGCTTTTTTTGGCTTGGACCACGTAGCAATGTGGTACCACACAGAAGCTGTCTATCAAACCTGGTTTCGATCAATATTTTAGAGGATAACGCATGTTAGGTCTAGGTTAGGTCTGGGGTTTGCTCTCATCAGGCTCATACTTTCGCATATTTATCAATCTTGTTGGCCAGATCCTGGGCTTCCACTGGTTTGGATCAGGTAGTAATGTGGTACCACACTGAAACAGTCGACTAAACCTGGTCACGATCAATATTTTAGGGGATAACGCATGTTAGGTCTAGGTTAGGTCTGGCAGTTGCACTCATCAGGCTCATACTTTCGCATATTTCTCATACTTGATGGCCGGATTCTGGGCTTTTCTTGGCTTGGATCACGTAGCAATGTGGTACCACACTGAAACTGTCTATCAAACCTGGTTTCGACCAATATTTTAGAGGATAACGCATGTTAGGTCTAGGTTAGGTCTGGGAGTTGCTCTCATCAGGCTCATACATTCGCATATTTCTCATACTTGATTGCCAGATTCTGGGCTTTCTCCGGTATGGGTCACGTAGTAATGTGGTACCAGACTGAAACAGTCGACTAAACCTGGTCTCGTTCAATATTTCAGAGGATAACGCATGTTAGGTCTAGGTTAGGTCTGGGATTTGCTCTCATCAGGCTCATACTTTCGCATATTTATCAATCTTGTTGGCCAGATCCTGGGCTTCCACTGGTTTGGATCACGTAGTAATGTGGTACCACACTGAAACAGTCGACTAAACCTGGTTACGATCAATATTTTAGGGGATAACGCATGTTAGGTCTAGGTTAGGTCTGGGATTTGCACTCATCAGGCTCATACTTTCGCATATTTCTCATACTTGATGGCCAGATTCTGGGCTTTTTTTGGCTTGGATCACGTAGCAATGTGGTACCACACTGAAACTGTCTATCAAACCTGGTTTCGATCAATATTTTAGAGGATAACGCATGTTAGGTCTAGGATAGGTCTGAGATTTGCTCTCATCAGGCACATACATTCGCATATTTCTCATACTTGATTGCCAGATTCTGGGCTTTCTCCGGTATGGGTCACGTAGTAATGTGGTACCAGACTGAAACAGTCGACTAAACCTGGTCTCGATCAATATTTCAGAAGATAACGCATGTTAGGTCTAGGTTAGCTCTGGGATTTGCTCTCATCAGGCTCATACTTTCGCATATTTCTCATACTTGTTGGCCAGATCCTGGGCTTTTTCTGGTTTGGATCACATAGTAATGTGGTACCAAACTGAAACAGTCAATTAAACCCGGTTTCGATCAATATTTTAGAGGATAACACATGTTAGGTCTAGGTTAGGTCTGGGATTTGCACTCGTCAGGCTCATACTTTCGCATATTTCTCATACTTGATGGCCAGATTCTGGGCTTTTTTTGGTTTGGATCACGTAGCAATGCGGTACCACATAGAAACTGTAAATTAAGCCTAGTCTGGGTCAACATTTCAAAGGATAACACATGCTAGGTCTAGGTTAGGTCTGGGATTTGCACTCATCAGGATCATACTTATGCATATTTCTCATACTTGATGGCCAGATTCTGGGCTTTTTTTGGCTTAGATAACGTAGTAATGTGGTACCAAACTGAAACAGTATATTAAACCTTGTTTCGATCAATATTTTAGAGGATAACACATGTTAGGTCTAGGTTAGGTCTGGGATTTGCCCTCATCAGGCTCATACTTTTACATATTTCTCATACTTGATGGCCTGATTCTGGTCTTTTTCCGGTATGGGTCACGTGGTTATGTGGTACCACACTGAAACAGTCAATTAAGCCTAGTCTGGGTCAACATTTCAAAGGATAACACATGTTAGGTCTAGGTTAGGTCTGGGATTTGCACTCATCAGGATCATACTTATGCATATTTCTCATACTTGATGGCCAGATTCTGGGCTTTTTTTTGGCTCGGATCACGTAGTAATGTGGTACCACACTGAAACAGTCGACTAAACCAGGTCACGATAAATATTTTAGAGGATAACACATGTTAGGTCTAAGTTAGGTCTGGGATTTGCACTGATCAGGATCATACTTTCGCATATATCTCATACTTGATGGCCAGATTCTGGGCTTTTTTGGCTTAGATCACGTAATAATGTGGTACCAAACTGAAACAGTATATTAAACCTGGTTTCGATCAATATTTTAGAGGATAACGCATGTTAGGTCTAGGTTAGGTCTGGGATTTGCTCTCATCAGGCTCATACTTTCGCATATTTCTCATACATGATGGCCAGATTCTGGGATTTTTTTGGTTTGGATCACGTAGCAATGCGGTACCACATAGAACCAGTCCATCAAACCTGGTTTCGATCGATATTTTAGAGGATAACGCATGTTAGGTCTCGGTTAGGTCTGGGATTCGGTCTCGTCAGGCTCATACCGTCGCATATTTCTCATACTTGTTGGCCAGATCCTGGGGCTTTTCTGGTATGGATCACGTAGTAATGTGGTACCACACTGAAGCAGTCGACCAAACCTGGTCTCGATCAATATTTAAGAGGATATATCATGTTAGGTATAGGTTAAGTCTGGGATTTGCTCTCATCAGGCTCATACTTTCGCATATTTATCAATCTTGTTGGCCAGATCCTGGGCTTCCACTAGTTTGGATCACATAGTAATGTGGTACCACACTGAAACAGTAAATTAACCGCGGTTTCGATCAATATTTTAGCGGATAACGCATGTTAGGTATAGGTTAGGTCTGAGATTTGCTCTCATCAGGCTCATACTTTCGCATATTTCTCATACTTGATTGCCAGTTTCTGGGCTTTCTCCGGTATGGGTCACGTAGTAATGTGGTGCCAGACTGAAACAGTCGACTAAACCTGGTCTCGATCAATATTTCAGAGGATAACGCATGTTAGGTCTAGGATAGGTCTGGGATTTGCTCTCATGAGGCTCATACTTTCGCGTATTTCTCATACTTGTTGGCTAGATCCTGGGCTTTTTCTGGTTTGGATCACATAGTAATGTGGTACCACACTGACACAGACAATTAAACCTGGTTTCGATCAATATTTTAGAGGATAACACATGTTAGGTCTCGGTTAGGTCTGGGATTTGCACTCATCAGGATCATACTTTCGCATATTTCTCATACTTGATGGCCAGATTCTGGGCTTTTTTTTGCTTAGACCACGTAGTAATGTGGTACCAAACTGAAACAGTCAATTAAACCCGGTATCGATCAATATTTTAGAGGATATCGCATGTTAGGTCTGGGTTAGGTCTGGGATTTGCTGTCATCAGGCTCATACTTTCGCATATTTCTCATACTTGTTGGCCAGATCCTGGGCTTCCACTGGTTTGGATCACGTAGTAATGTGGTACCACACTGAAACAGTCGACTAAACCTGGTCACGATCTATATTTTAGGGGATAACGAATGTTAGGTCTAGGTTAGGTCTGGGATTTGCTCTCATCAGGCTCATACTTTCGCATATTTCTCATACTTGATGGCCAGATTCTGGGCTTTTTTTGGCTTGGATCACGTAGCAATGTGGTACCACACTGAAACTGTCTATCAAACCTGGTTTCGATCAATATTTTAGGGGATAACGCATGTTAGGTCTAGGTTTGGTCTGGGAGTTGCACTCATCAGGCTCATACTTTCGCATATTTCTGATACTTGATGGCCAGATTCTGGGCTTTTCTTGGCTTGGATCACGTAGCAATGTGGTACCACACTGAAACTCTCTATCAAACCTGGTTTCGACCAATATTTTAGAGGATAACGCATGTTAGGTCTAGGTTAGGTCTGGGAGTTGCACTCATCAGGCTCATACTTTCGCATATTTCTCATACTTGATGGCCGGATTCTGGGCTTTTTTTGGCTTGGACCACGTAGCAATGTGGTACCACACAGAAGCTGTCTATCAAACCTGGTTTCGATCAATATTTTAGAGGATAACGCATGTTAGGTCTAGGTTAGGTCTGGGGTTTGCTCTCATCAGGCTCATACTTTCGCATATTTATCAATCTTGTTGGCCAGATCCTGGGCTTCCACTGGTTTGGATCAGGTAGTAATGTGGTACCACACTGAAACAGTCGACTAAACCTGGTCACGATCAATATTTTAGGGGATAACGCATGTTAGGTCTAGGTTAGGTCTGGCAGTTGCACTCATCAGGCTCATACTTTCGCATATTTCTCATACTTGATGGCCGGATTCTGGGCTTTTCTTGGCTTGGATCACGTAGCAATGTGGTACCACACTGAAACTGTCTATCAAACCTGGTTTCGACCAATATTTTAGAGGATAACGCATGTTAGGTCTAGGTTAGGTCTGGGAGTTGCTCTCATCAGGCTCATACATTCGCATATTTCTCATACTTGATTGCCAGATTCTGGGCTTTCTCCGGTATGGGTCACGTAGTAATGTGGTACCAGACTGAAACAGTCGACTAAACCTGGTCTCGTTCAATATTTCAGAGGATAACGCATGTTAGGTCTAGGTTAGGTCTGGGATTTGCTCTCATCAGGCTCATACTTTCGCATATTTATCAATCTTGTTGGCCAGATCCTGGGCTTCCACTGGTTTGGATCACGTAGTAATGTGGTACCACACTGAAACAGTCGACTAAACCTGGTTACGATCAATATTTTAGGGGATAACGCATGTTAGGTCTAGGTTAGGTCTGGGATTTGCACTCATCAGGCTCATACTTTCGCATATTTCTCATACTTGATGGCCAGATTCTGGGCTTTTTTTGGCTTGGATCACGTAGCAATGTGGTACCACACTGAAACTGTCTATCAAACCTGGTTTCGATCAATATTTTAGAGGATAACGCATGTTAGGTCTAGGATAGGTCTGAGATTTGCTCTCATCAGGCACATACATTCGCATATTTCTCATACTTGATTGCCAGATTCTGGGCTTTCTCCGGTATGGGTCACGTAGTAATGTGGTACCAGACTGAAACAGTCGACTAAACCTGGTCTCGATCAATATTTCAGAGGATAACGCATGTTAGGTCTAGGTTAGCTCTGGGATTTGCTCTCATCAGGCTCATACTTTCGCATATTTCTCATACTTGTTGGCCAGATCCTGGGCTTTTTCTGGTTTGGATCACATAGTAATGTGGTACCAAACTGAAACAGTCAATTAAACCCGGTTTCGATCAATATTTTAGAGGATAACACATGTTAGGTCTAGGTTAGGTCTGGGATTTGCACTCGTCAGGCTCATACTTTCGCATATTTCTCATACTTGATGGCCAGATTCTGGGCTTTTTTTGGTTTGGATCACGTAGCAATGCGGTACCACATAGAAACTGTAAATTAAGCCTAGTCTGGGTCAACATTTCAAAGGATAACACATGCTAGGTCTAGGTTAGGTCTGGGATTTGCACTCATCAGGATCATACTTATGCATATTTCTCATACTTGATGGCCAGATTCTGGGCTTTTTTTGGCTTAGATAACGTAGTAATGTGGTACCAAACTGAAACAGTATATTAAACCTTGTTTCGATCAATATTTTAGAGGATAACACATGTTAGGTCTAGGTTAGGTCTGGGATTTGCCCTCATCAGGCTCATACTTTTACATATTTCTCATACTTGATGGCCTGATTCTGGTCTTTTTCCGGTATGGGTCACGTGGTTATGTGGTACCACACTGAAACAGTCAATTAAGCCTAGTCTGGGTCAACATTTCAAAGGATAACACATGTTAGGTCTAGGTTAGGTCTGGGATTTGCACTCATCAGGATCATACTTATGCATATTTCTCATACTTGATGGCCAGATTCTGGGCTTTTTTTTGGCTCGGATCACGTAGTAATGTGGTACCACACTGAAACAGTCGACTAAACCAGGTCACGATAAATATTTTAGAGGATAACACATGTTAGGTCTAAGTTAGGTCTGGGATTTGCACTGATCAGGATCATACTTTCGCATATATCTCATACTTGATGGCCAGATTCTGGGCTTTTTTGGCTTAGATCACGTAATAATGTGGTACCAAACTGAAACAGTATATTAAACCTGGTTTCGATCAATATTTTAGAGGATAACGCATGTTAGGTCTAGGTTAGGTCTGGGATTTGCTCTCATCAGGCTCATACTTTCGCATATTTCTCATACATGATGGCCAGATTCTGGGATTTTTTTGGTTTGGATCACGTAGCAATGCGGTACCACATAGAACCAGTCCATCAAACCTGGTTTCGATCGATATTTTAGAGGATAACGCATGTTAGGTCTCGGTTAGGTCTGGGATTCGGTCTCGTCAGGCTCATACCGTCGCATATTTCTCATACTTGTTGGCCAGATCCTGGGGCTTTTCTGGTATGGATCACGTAGTAATGTGGTACCACACTGAAGCAGTCGACCAAACCTGGTCTCGATCAATATTTAAGAGGATATATCATGTTAGGTATAGGTTAAGTCTGGGATTTGCTCTCATCAGGCTCATACTTTCGCATATTTATCAATCTTGTTGGCCAGATCCTGGGCTTCCACTAGTTTGGATCACATAGTAATGTGGTACCACACTGAAACAGTAAATTAACCGCGGTTTCGATCAATATTTTAGCGGATAACGCATGTTAGGTATAGGTTAGGTCTGAGATTTGCTCTCATCAGGCTCATACTTTCGCATATTTCTCATACTTGATTGCCAGTTTCTGGGCTTTCTCCGGTATGGGTCACGTAGTAATGTGGTGCCAGACTGAAACAGTCGACTAAACCTGGTCTCGATCAATATTTCAGAGGATAACGCATGTTAGGTCTAGGATAGGTCTGGGATTTGCTCTCATGAGGCTCATACTTTCGCGTATTTCTCATACTTGTTGGCTAGATCCTGGGCTTTTTCTGGTTTGGATCACATAGTAATGTGGTACCACACTGACACAGACAATTAAACCTGGTTTCGATCAATATTTTAGAGGATAACACATGTTAGGTCTCGGTTAGGTCTGGGATTTGCACTCATCAGGATCATACTTTCGCATATTTCTCATACTTGATGGCCAGATTCTGGGCTTTTTTTTGCTTAGACCACGTAGTAATGTGGTACCAAACTGAAACAGTCAATTAAACCCGGTATCGATCAATATTTTAGAGGATAACACATGTTAGGTCTAGGTTAGGTCTGGGATTTGCACTCATCAGGCTCATACTTTCGCATATTTCTCATACTTGATGGCCAGATTCTGGGCTTTTTTTGGTTTGGATCACGTAGCAATGCGGTACCACATAGAAACTGTCAATTAAGCCTAGTCTGGGTCAACATTTCAAAGGATAACACATGCTAGGTCTAGGTTTGGTCTGGGATTTGCACTCATCACGATCATACTTATGCATATTTCTCATACTTGATGGCCAGATTCTGGGCTTTTTTTGGCTTAGATAACGTAGTAATGTGGTACCAAACTGAAACAGACAATTAAACCCGGTTTCGATCAATATTTTAGAGGATAACACATGTTAGGTCTAGGTTAGGTCTGGGATTTGCTCTCATCAGGCTCATACTTTCGCATATTTCTCATACTTGTTGGCCAGATCCTGGGCTTTTCCTGGTTTGGATCACATAGTAATGTGGTACCACACTGAAGCAGTCGACCAAACCTGGTCTCGATCAATATTTAAGAGGATATATCATGTTAGGTATAGGTTAAGTCTGGGATTTGCTCTCATCAGGCTCATACTTTCGCATATTTATCAATCTTGTTGGCCAGATCCTGGGCTTCCACTAGTTTGGATCACATAGTAATGTGGTACCACACTGAAACAGTAAATTAACCGCGGTTTCGATCAATATTTTAGAGGATAACGCAGGTTAGGTATAGGTTAGGTCTGGGATTTGCTCTCATCAGGCTCATACTTTCGCATATTTCTCATACTTGATTGCCAGTTTCTGGGCTTTCTCCGGTATGGGTCACGTAGTAATGTGGTGCCAGACTGAAACAGTCGACTAAACCTGGTCTCGATCAATATTTCAGAGGATAACGCATGTTAGGTCTAGGATAGGTCTGGGATTTGCTCTCATGAGGCTCATACTTTCGCGTATTTCTCATACTTGTTGGCTAGATCCTGGGCTTTTTCTGGTTTGGATCACATAGTAATGTGGTACCACACTGACACAGACAATTAAACCTGGTTTCGATCAATATTTTAGAGGATAACACATGTTAGGTCTCGGTTAGGTCTGGGATTTGCACTCATCAGGATCATACTTTCGCATATTTCTCATACTTGATGGCCAGATTCTGGGCTTTTTTTTGCTTAGACCACGTAGTAATGTGGTACCAAACTGAAACAGTCAATTAAACCCGGTATCGATCAATATTTTAGAGGATAACACATGTTAGGTCTAGGTTAGGTCTGGGATTTGCACTCATCAGGCTCATACTTTCGCATATTTCTCATACTTGATGGCCAGATTCTGGGCTTTTTTTGGTTTGGATCACGTAGCAATGCGGTACCACATAGAAACTGTCAATTAAGCCTAGTCTGGGTCAACATTTCAAAGGATAACACATGCTAGGTCTAGGTTTGGTCTGGGATTTGCACTCATCACGATCATACTTATGCATATTTCTCATACTTGATGGCCAGATTCTGGGCTTTTTTTGGCTTAGATAACGTAGTAATGTGGTACCAAACTGAAACAGACAATTAAACCCGGTTTCGATCAATATTTTAGAGGATAACACATGTTAGGTCTAGGTTAGGTCTGGGATTTGCTCTCATCAGGCTCATACTTTCGCATATTTCTCATACTTGTTGGCCAGATCCTGGGCTTTTCCTGGTTTGGATCACATAGTAATGTGGTACCACACTGACACAGACAATTAAACCTGGTTTCGATCAATATTTTAGAGGATAACACATGTTAGGTCTCGGTTAGGTCTGGGATTTGCACTCATCAGGATCATACTTTCGCATATTTCTCATACTTGATGGCCAGATTCTGGGCTTTTTTTTGCTTAGACCACGTAGTAATGTGGTACCAAACTGAAACAGTCAATTAAACCCGGTTTCGATCAATATTTTAGAGGATAACGCAGGTTAGGTCTAGGTTAGGTCTGGGATTTGCTCTCATCAGGCTCATACTTTCGCATATTTCTCATACTTGATGGCCGGATTCTGGGCTTTTTTTGGTTTGGATCACGTAGCAATGCGGTACCACATAGAAACTGTCAATTAAGCCTAGTCTGGGTCAACATTTCAAAGGATAACACGTGCTAGGTCTAGGTTAGGCATGGGATTTGCACTCATCAGGCTCATACTTTCGCATATTTCTCATACTTGATGGCCAGATTCTGATCTTTTTTTTGCTTGGATCACGTAGTAATGGGGTACCCCACTGAAACAGTCTATCAAACCAGGTTTCGATCAAAATCTTAGCGGATAACGCAGGTTAGGTCTAGGTTAGGTCTGGGATTTGCTCTCATCAGGCTCATACTTTCGCATATTTCTCATACTTGATGGCCGGATTCTGGGCTTTTTCCGGTATGGGTCACGTGGTTATGTGGTACCACACTGAAACAGTCGACTAAACCTGGTCTCGATCAATATTTCAGAAGATAACGCATGTTAGGTCTAGGTTAGGTCTGGGATTTGCTCTCATCAGGCTCATACTTTCGCATATTTCTCGTACTTGATGGCCAGATTCTGGGCTTTATTTTGATTAGACCACGTAGTAATGTGGTACCAAACTGAAACAGTCAATTAAACCCGGTTTCGATCAATATTTTAGAGGATAACACATGTTAGGTCTAGGTTAGGTCTGGGATTTGCACTCATCAGGCTCATACTTTCGCATATTTCTCATACTTGATGGCCAGATTCTGGGCTTTTTTTGGTTTGGATCACGTAGCAATGCGGTACCACATAGAAACTGTCAATTAAGCCTAGTCTGGGTCAACATTTAAAGGGATAACACATGCTAGGTCTGGGTTAGGTCTGGCATTTGCACTCATCAGGATCATACTTATGCATATTTCTCATACTCGGTGGCCAGATTCTGGGCTCTTTTTGGCTTGGATCACGTAGCAATGTGGTACCACACTGAAACTGTCTATCGAACCTGGTTTCGATCAATATCTTAGAGGATAACGCATGTTAGGACTAGGTTAGGTCTGGGATTTGCTCTCATCAGGCTCATACTTTCGCATATTTCTCATACTTGTTGGCCAGATCCTGGGCTTTTTCTGGTTTGGATCACATAGTAATGTGGTGCCACACTGACACAGACAATTAAACCTGGTTTCGATCAATATTTTAGAGGATCACACATGTTAGGTATAGGTTAGGCCTGGGATTTGCACTCATCAGGATCATACTTTCGCATATTTCTCATACTTGACGGCCAGATTCTGGGCATTTTTGGCTTAGATCACGTAGTAATGTGGTACCAAACTGAAACAGTCAATTATACCCGGTTTTGATCAATATTTTAGAGGATAATACATGTTAGGTCTAGGTTAGGTCTGGGATTTGCACTCATCAGGCTCATACTTTCGCATATTTCTCATACTTGACGGCCGGATTCTGGGCTTTTTCGGGTATGCAACAGGTAGTAATGTGATACCCCACTGAAACAGTCGACTAAACCTGGTGTCGATCAACATTTCAGGGGATAACGCATGTGATGTCTGGGTTAGGTCTGGGATTTGCCCTCTTCAGTCTCATACTTTCGCATTCTTCACATACTTCTTGAACAGATCCTGGGTTTTTTCTGGTTGGGATCACATAGTAATGTGTTAAAACACTGAAACTGTCGATTAAACCTGGTTTCGATCAATATCTTAGAGGATAACTCATGTTAGGTCTGGGTTAGGTCTAGGATTTGCCCTCATCAGGCTCATACTTTCGCATATTTCTGATACTTGATGGCCAGATTCTGGGCTTTCTCCGGTATGGGTCACGTGGTAATGTGGTACCACACTGAAACAGTCAATTAAGCCTACTCTGGGTCAACATTTCAAAGGATATCGCATGTTAGGTATAGGTTAGGTCTGGGATTTGCTCTCATCAGGATCATACTTTCGCATATTTCTCATACTTGATGGCCAGATTCTGGGCTTTTTTTGGCTTAGACCACGTAGTAATGTGGTACCAAACTGAAACAGTCAATTAAACCCGGTTTCGATCAATATTTTAGAGGATAATACATGTTAGGTCTAGGTTAGGTCTGGGATTTGCACTCATCAGGCTCATACTTTCGCATATTTCTCATACTTGATGGCCAGATTCTGGGCTTTTTTTGGCTTGGATCACGTAGCAATGTGGTACCACACTGAAACTGTGTATCAAACCTGGTTTCGATCAATATTTTAGAGGATAACGCATGTTAGGTCTAGGTTAGGTCTGAGATTTGCTCTCATCAGGCTCATACTTTCGCATATTTCTCATACTTGATGGCCAGATTCTGGGGTTTCTCCGGTATGGGTCACGTAGTAATGTGGTACCAGACTGAAACAGTCGACTAAACCTGGTCTCGATCAATATTTTAAAGGATAACACATGTTAGGTCTAGGTTAGGTCTGGGATTTGCACTCATCTGGCTCATACTTTCGCATATTTCTCATACTTGATGGCCAGATTCTGGGCTTTTTTTGGTTTGGATCACGTAGCAATGCGGTACCACATAGAAACTGTCAATTAAGCCTAGTCTGGGTCAACATTTCAAAGGATAACACATGCTAGGTCCAGGTTAGGTCTGGGATTTGCACTCATCAGGATCATACTTATGCATATTTCTCATACTTGATGGCCAGATTCTGCGCTTTTTTTGGCTTAGATCACGTAGCAATGCGGTACCACATTGAAACAGTCCATCAAACCCGGTTACGATCAATATTTTAGAGGATAACACATGTCAGGTCTAGGTTAGGTCTGGGATTTGCACTCATCCGGATCATACTTTCGCATACTTCTCATACTTGATGGCCAGATTCTGGGCTTTTTTTTGCTTGGATCACGTAGTAATGGGGTACCACACTGAAACAATCTATTAAACCTGGTTTCGATCAATCTCTTAGCGGATAACGCATGTTATGTCCAGGTTAGGTCTGGGATTTGCTCTCATCATGCTCATACTTTCGCATTCTTCACATACTTCTTGAACAGATCCTGCGTTTTTTCTGGTTGGGATCACATAGTAATGTGTTACCACACTGAAACAGTCGATTAAACCTGGTCTCGATCAATATGGCAGAGGATAACGCATGTGATGTCTGGACTAGGTCTAGGATTTGCCCTCATCAGGCTCATACTTTCGCATATTTCTCATATTTGATGGCCAGATTCTGACCTTTTTTTTGCTTGGATCACGTAGTAATGGGGTACCACACTGAAGCAGTCTATTAAACCTGGTTTCGATCAATCTCTTAGCGGATAACGCATGTTATGTCCAGGTTAGGTCTGGGATTTGCTCTCATCATGCTCATACTTTCGCATTCTTCACATACTTCTTGAACAGATCCTGCGTTTTTTCTGGTTGGGATCACATAGTAATGTGTTACCACACTGAAACAGTCGATTAAACCTGGTCACGATCAATATTTTAGGGGATAACGCATGTTAGGTCTAGGTTAGGTCTGGGATTTGCACTCATCAGGCTCATACTTTCGCATATTTCTCATACTTGATGGCCAGATTCTGGGCTTTTTTTGGCATGGATCACGTAGCAATGTGGTACCACACTGAAACTGTCTATCAAACCTGGTTTCGATCAATATTTTAGTGGATAACGCATGTTAGGTCTAGGTTAGGTCTGGGATTTGCACTCATCCGGCTCATACTTTCGCATATTTCTCATACTTGATGGCCAGATTCTGGGCTTTTTCCGGTATGGATCACGTAGTAATGTGATACCACACTGAAACAGTCGACTAAACCTGGTCTCGATCAATATGTCAGAGGATAACGCATGTGATGTCTGGGCAAGGTCTAGGATTTGCCCTCATCAGGCTCATACTTTCGCATATTTCTCATACCTGATGGCCAGATTCTGGGCTTTTTTTGGCTTGGATCACGTAGCAATGTGGTACCACACTAAAACTGTCTATTAAACCTGGTTTCGACCAATATCTTAGAGGATAACGCATGTTAGGTCTAGGCTAGGTCTGGGATTTGCTATCATCAGGCTCATACTTTCGCATATTTCTCATACTTGATGGCCAGATTCTGGGCTTTTTTTGGCTTGGATCACGTAGCAATGTGGTACCACACCGAAACTGTCTATCAAACCTGGTTTCGATCAATATTTTAGAGGATAACGCATGTTAGGTCTAGGTTAGGTCTGGGATTTGCACTAATCAGGCTCATACATTCGCATATTTCTCATACATGATGGCCAGATTCTGGGCTTTTTTTGGCTTGGATCACGTAGCAATGTGGTAGCACACTGAAACTGTCTATCAAACCTGGTTTCGATCAATATTTTAGAGGATAACACATGTTAGGTCTCGGTTAGGTCTGGGATTTGCAATCATCAGGATCATACTTTCGCATATTTCTCATACTTGATGGCCAGATTCTGGGCTTTTTTTTGCTTAGACCACGTAGTAATGTGGTACCAAACTGAAACAGTCAATTAAACCCGGTTTCGATCAATATTTTAGAGGATAACACATGTTAGGTCTAGGTTAGGTCTGGGATTTGCACTCATCAGGCTCATACTTTCGCATATTTCTCGTACTTGATGGCCAGATTCTGGGCTTTTTTTGGTTTGGATCACGTAGCAATGCGGTACCACATAGAAACTGCCAATTAAGCCTAGTCTGGGTCAACATTTCAAAGGATAACACATGCTAGGTCTAGGTTAGGTCTGGGATTTGCACTCATCAGGATCATACTTATGCATATTTCTCATACTTGATGGCCAGATTCTGGGCTTTTTTTGGCTTAGATAACGTAGTAATGTGGTACCAAACTGAAACAGTATATTAAACCTGGTTTCGATCAATATTTTAGAGGATAACACATGTTAGGTCTAGGTTAGGTCTGGGATTTGCCCTCATCAGGCTCATACTTTCACATATTTCTCATACTTGATGGCCAGATTCTGGGCTTTTTTTGGCTTAGACCACGTAGTAATGTGGCACCAAACTGAAACAGTCAATTAAACCCGGTTTCGATCAATATTTTAGAGGATAACACATGTTAGGTCTAGGTTAGGTCTGGGATTTGCACTCATCAGGCTCATACTTTCGCATATTTCTCATACTTGATGGCCAGATTCTGGGCTTTTTCCGGTATGGGTCACGTGGTTATGTGGTACCACACTGAAACAGTCAATTAAGCCTAGTCTGGGTCAACATTTCAAAGGATGACACATGTTAGGTCTAGGTTAGGTCTGGGATTTGCACTCATCAGGATCATACTTATGCATATTTCTCATACTTGATGGCCAGATTCTGGGCTTTTTTTGGCTTGGATCACGTAGCAATGTGGTACCACACTAAAACTGTCTATTAAACCTGGTTTCGACCAATATCTTAGAGGATAACGCATGTTAGGTCTAGGCTAGGTCTGGGATTTGCTATCATCAGGCTCATACTTTCGTATATTTCTCATACTTGATGGCCAGATTCTGGGCTTTTTTTGGCTTGGATCACGTAGCAATGTGGTACCACACCGAAACTGTCTATCAAACCTGGTTTCGATCAATATTTTAGAGGATAACGCATGTTAGGTCTAGGTTAGGTCTGGGATTTGCACTAATCAGGCTCATACATTCGCATATTTCTCATACTTGATGGCCAGATTCTGGGCTTTTTTTGGCTTGGATCACGTAGCAATGTGGTAGCACACTGAAACTGTCTATCAAACCTGGTTTCGATCAATATTTTAGAGGATAACACATGTTAGGTCTCGGTTAGGTCTGGGATTTGCAATCATCAGGATCATACTTTCGCATATTTCTCATACTTGATGGCCAGATTCTGGGCTTTTTTTTGCTTAGACCACGTAGTAATGTGGTACCAAACTGAAACAGTCAATTAAACCCGGTTTCGATCAATATTTTAGAGGATAACACATGTTAGGTCTAGGTTAGGTCTGGGATTTGCACTCTTCAGGCTCATACTTTCGCATATTTCTCGTACTTGATGGCCAGATTCTGGGCTTTTTTTGGTTTGGATCACGTAGCAATGCGGTACAACATAGAAACTGCCAATTAAGCCTAGTCTGGGTCAACATTTCAAAGGATAACACATGCTAGGTCTAGGTTAGGTCTGGGATTTGCACTCATCAGGATCATACTTATGCATATTTCTCATACTTGATGGCCAGATTCTGGGCTTTTTTTGGCTTAGATAACGTAGTAATGTGGTACCAAACTGAAACAGTATATTAAACCTGGTTTCGATCAATATTTTAGAGGATAACACATGTTAGGTCTAGGTTAGGTCTGGGATTTGCCCTCATCAGGCTCATACTTTCACATATTTCTCATACTTGATGGCCAGATTCTGGGCTTTTTTTGGCTTAGACCACGTAGTAATGTGGCACCAAACTGAAACAGTCAATTAAACCCGGTTTCGATCAATATTTTAGAGGATAACACATGTTAGGTCTAGGTTAGGTCTGGGATTTGCACTCATCAGGCTCATACTTTCGCATATTTCACATACTTGATGGCCAGATTCTGGGCTTTTTCCGGTATGGGTCACGTGGTTATGTGGTACCACACTGAAACAGTCAATTAAGCCTAGTCTGGGTCAACATTTCAAAGGATGACACATGTTAGGTCTAGGTTAGGTCTGGGATTTGCACTCATCAGGATCATACTTATGCATATTTCTCATACTTGATGGCCAGATTCTGGGCTTTTTTTGGCTTGGATCACGTAGCAATGTGGTACCACACTAAAACTGTCTATTAAACCTGGTTTCGACCAATATCTTAGAGGATAACGCATGTTAGGTCTAGGCTAGGTCTGGGATTTGCTATCATCAGGCTCATACTTTCGCATATTTCTCATACTTGATGGCCAGATTCTGGGCTTTTTTTGGCTTGGATCACGTAGCAATGTGGTACCACACCGAAACTGTCTATCAAACCTGGTTTCGATCAATATTTTAGAGGATAACGCATGTTAGGTCTAGGTTAGGTCTGGGATTTGCACTAATCAGGCTCATACATTCGCATATTTCTCATACTTGATGGCCAGATTCTGGGCTTTTTTTGGCTTGGATCACGTAGCAATGTGGTAGCACACTGAAACTGTCTATCAAACCTGGTTTCGATCAATATTTTAGAGGATAACACATGTTAGGTCTCGGTTAGGTCTGGGATTTGCAATCATCAGGATCATACTTTCGCATATTTCTCATACTTGATGGCCAGATTCTGGGCTTTTTTTTGCTTAGACCACGTAGTAATGTGGTACCAAACTGAAACAGTCAATTAAACCCGGTTTCGATCAATATTTTAGAGGATAACACATGTTAGGTCTAGGTTAGGTCTGGGATTTGCACTCTTCAGGCTCATACTTTCGCATATTTCTCGTACTTGATGGCCAGATTCTGGGCTTTTTTTGGTTTGGATCACGTAGCAATGCGGTACCACATAGAAACTGCCAATTAAGCCTAGTCTGGGTCAACATTTCAAAGGATAACACATGCTAGGTCTAGGTTAGGTCTGGGATTTGCACTCATCAGGATCATACTTATGCATATTTCTCATACTTGATGGCCAGATTCTGGGCTTTTTTTGGCTTAGATAACGTAGTAATGTGGTACCAAACTGAAACAGTATATTAAACCTGGTTTCGATCAATATTTTAGAGGATAACACATGTTAGGTCTAGGTTAGGTCTGGGATTTGCCCTCATCAGGCTCATACTTTCACATATTTCTCATACTTGATGGCCAGATTCTGGGCTTTTTTTGGCTTAGACCACGTAGTAATGTGGCACCAAACTGAAACAGTCAATTAAACCCGGTTTCGATCAATATTTTAGAGGATAACACATGTTAGGTCTAGGTTAGGTCTGGGATTTGCACTCATCAGGCTCATACTTTCGCATATTTCTCATACTTGATGGCCAGATTCTGGGCTTTTTCCGGTATGGGTCACGTGGTTATGTGGTACCACACTGAAACAGTCAATTAAGCCTAGTCTGGGTCAACATTTCAAAGGATGACACATGTTAGGTCTAGGTTAGGTCTGGGATTTGCACTCATCAGGATCATACTTATGCATATTTCTCATACTTGATGGCCAGATTCTGGGCTTTTTTTGGCTTAGATCACGCAGTAATGTGGTACCAAACTGAAACAGTATATTAAACCTGGTTTCGATCAATATTTTAGAGGATAACCCATGTTAGGTCTAGGTTAGGTCTGGGATTTGCACTCTTCAGGCTCATACTTTCGCATATTTCTCGTACTTGATGGCCAGATTCTGGGCTTTTTTTGGTTTGGATCACGTAGCAATGCGGTACAACATAGAAACTGCCAATTAAGCCTAGTCTGGGTCAACATTTCAAAGGATAACACATGCTAGGTCTAGGTTAGGTCTGGGATTTGCACTCATCAGGATCATACTTATGCATATTTCTCATACTTGATGGCCAGATTCTGGGCTTTTTTTGGCTTAGATAACGTAGTAATGTGGTACCAAACTGAAACAGTATATTAAACCTGGTTTCGATCAATATTTTAGAGGATAACACATGTTAGGTCTAGGTTAGGTCTGGGATTTGCCCTCATCAGGCTCATACTTTCACATATTTCTCATACTTGATGGCCAGATTCTGGGCTTTTTTTGGCTTAGACCACGTAGTAATGTGGCACCAAACTGAAACAGTCAATTAAACCCGGTTTCGATCAATATTTTAGAGGATAACACATGTTAGGTCTAGGTTAGGTCTGGGATTTGCACTCATCAGGCTCATACTTATGCATATTTCTCATACTTGATGGCCAGATTCTGGGCTTTTTTTGGCTTGGATCACGTAGCAATGTGGTACCACACTAAAACTGTCTATTAAACCTGGTTTCGACCAATATCTTAGAGGATAACGCATGTTAGGTCTAGGCTAGGTCTGGGATTTGCTATCATCAGGCTCATACTTTCGCATATTTCTCATACTTGATGGCCAGATTCTGGGCTTTTTTTGGCTTGGATCACGTAGCAATGTGGTACCACACCGAAACTGTCTATCAAACCTGGTTTCGATCAATATTTTAGAGGATAACGCATGTTAGGTCTAGGTTAGGTCTGGGATTTGCACTAATCAGGCTCATACATTCGCATATTTCTCATACTTGATGGCCAGATTCTGGGCTTTTTTTGGCTTGGATCACGTAGCAATGTGGTAGCACACTGAAACTGTCTATCAAACCTGGTTTCGATCAATATTTTAGAGGATAACACATGTTAGGTCTCGGTTAGGTCTGGGATTTGCAATCATCAGGATCATACTTTCGCATATTTCTCATACTTGATGGCCAGATTCTGGGCTTTTTTTGGCTTGGATCACGTAGCAATGTGGTACCACACCGAAACTGTCTATCAAACCTGGTTTCGATCAATATTTTAGAGGATAACGCATGTTAGGTCTAGGTTAGGTCTGGGATTTGCACTAATCAGGCTCATACATTCGCATATTTCTCATACATGATGGCCAGATTCTGGGCTTTTTTTGGCTTGGATCACGTAGCAATGTGGTAGCACACTGAAACTGTCTATCAAACCTGGTTTCGATCAATATTTTAGAGGATAACACATGTTAGGTCTCGGTTAGGTCTGGGATTTGCAATCATCATGCTCATACTTTCGCATTCTTCACATACTTCTTGAACAGATCCTGCGTTTTTTCTGGTTGGGATCACATAGTAATGTGTTACCACACTGAAACAGTCGATTAAACCTGGTCACGATCAATATTTTAGGGGATAACGCATGTTAGGTCTAGGTTAGGTCTGGGATTTGCACTCATCAGGCTCATACTTTCGCATATTTCTCATACTTGATGGCCAGATTCTGGGCTTTTTTTGGCTTGGATCACGTAGCAATGTGGTACCACACCGAAACTGTCTATCAAACCTGGTTTCGATCAATATTTTAGAGGATAACGCATGTTAGGTCTAGGTTAGGTCTGGGATTTGCACTAATCAGGCTCATACATTCGCATATTTCTCATACATGATGGCCAGATTCTGGGCTTTTTTTGGCTTGGATCACGTAGCAATGTGGTAGCACACTGAAACTGTCTATCAAACCTGGTTTCGATCAATATTTTAGAGGATAACACATGTTAGGTCTCGGTTAGGTCTGGGATTTGCAATCATCATGCTCATACTTTCGCATTCTTCACATACTTCTTGAACAGATCCTGCGTTTTTTCTGGTTGGGATCACATAGTAATGTGTTACCACACTGAAACAGTCGATTAAACCTGGTCACGATCAATATTTTAGGGGATAACGCATGTTAGGTCTAGGTTAGGTCTGGGATTTGCACTCATCAGGCTCATACTTTCGCATATTTCTCATACTTGATGGCCAGATTCTGGGCTTTTTTTGGCATGGATCACGTAGCAATGTGGTACCACACTGAAACTGTCTATCAAACCTGGTTTCGATCAATATTTTAGTGGATAACGCATGTTAGGTCTAGGTTAGGTCTGGGATTTGCACTCATCCGGCTCATACTTTCGCATATTTCTCATACTTGATGGCCAGATTCTGGGCTTTTTCCGGTATGGATCACGTAGTAATGTGATACCACACTGAAACAGTCGACTAAACCTGGTCTCGATCAATATGTCAGAGGATAACGCATGTGATGTCTGGGCAAGGTCTAGGATTTGCCCTCATCAGGCTCATACTTTCGCATATTTCTCATACCTGATGGCCAGATTCTGGGCTTTTTTTGGCTTGGATCACGTAGCAATGTGGTACCACACTAAAACTGTCTATTAAACCTGGTTTCGACCAATATCTTAGAGGATAACGCATGTTAGGTCTAGGCTAGGTCTGGGATTTGCTATCATCAGGCTCATACTTTCGCATATTTCTCATACTTGATGGCCAGATTCTGGGCTTTTTTTGGCTTGGATCACGTAGCAATGTGGTACCACACCGAAACTGTCTATCAAACCTGGTTTCGATCAATATTTTAGAGGATAACGCATGTTAGGTCTAGGTTAGGTCTGGGATTTGCACTAATCAGGCTCATACATTCGCATATTTCTCATACATGATGGCCAGATTCTGGGCTTTTTTTGGCTTGGATCACGTAGCAATGTGGTAGCACACTGAAACTGTCTATCAAACCTGGTTTCGATCAATATTTTAGAGGATAACACATGTTAGGTCTCGGTTAGGTCTGGGATTTGCAATCATCAGGATCATACTTTCGCATATTTCTCATACTTGATGGCCAGATTCTGGGCTTTTTTTTGCTTAGACCACGTAGTAATGTGGTACCAAACTGAAACAGTCAATTAAACCCGGTTTCGATCAATATTTTAGAGGATAACACATGTTAGGTCTAGGTTAGGTCTGGGATTTGCACTCATCAGGCTCATACTTTCGCATATTTCTCGTACTTGATGGCCAGATTCTGGGCTTTTTTTGGTTTGGATCACGTAGCAATGCGGTACCACATAGAAACTGCCAATTAAGCCTAGTCTGGGTCAACATTTCAAAGGATAACACATGCTAGGTCTAGGTTAGGTCTGGGATTTGCACTCATCAGGATCATACTTATGCATATTTCTCATACTTGATGGCCAGATTCTGGGCTTTTTTTGGCTTAGATAACGTAGTAATGTGGTACCAAACTGAAACAGTATATTAAACCTGGTTTCGATCAATATTTTAGAGGATAACACATGTTAGGTCTAGGTTAGGTCTGGGATTTGCCCTCATCAGGCTCATACTTTCACATATTTCTCATACTTGATGGCCAGATTCTGGGCTTTTTTTGGCTTAGACCACGTAGTAATGTGGCACCAAACTGAAACAGTCAATTAAACCCGGTTTCGATCAATATTTTAGAGGATAACACATGTTAGGTCTAGGTTAGGTCTGGGATTTGCACTCATCAGGCTCATACTTTCGCATATTTCTCATACTTGATGGCCAGATTCTGGGCTTTTTCCGGTATGGGTCACGTGGTTATGTGGTACCACACTGAAACAGTCAATTAAGCCTAGTCTGGGTCAACATTTCAAAGGATGACACATGTTAGGTCTAGGTTAGGTCTGGGATTTGCACTCATCAGGATCATACTTATGCATATTTCTCATACTTGATGGCCAGATTCTGGGCTTTTTTTGGCTTGGATCACGTAGCAATGTGGTACCACACTAAAACTGTCTATTAAACCTGGTTTCGACCAATATCTTAGAGGATAACGCATGTTAGGTCTAGGCTAGGTCTGGGATTTGCTATCATCAGGCTCATACTTTCGTATATTTCTCATACTTGATGGCCAGATTCTGGGCTTTTTTTGGCTTGGATCACGTAGCAATGTGGTACCACACCGAAACTGTCTATCAAACCTGGTTTCGATCAATATTTTAGAGGATAACGCATGTTAGGTCTAGGTTAGGTCTGGGATTTGCACTAATCAGGCTCATACATTCGCATATTTCTCATACTTGATGGCCAGATTCTGGGCTTTTTTTGGCTTGGATCACGTAGCAATGTGGTAGCACACTGAAACTGTCTATCAAACCTGGTTTCGATCAATATTTTAGAGGATAACACATGTTAGGTCTCGGTTAGGTCTGGGATTTGCAATCATCAGGATCATACTTTCGCATATTTCTCATACTTGATGGCCAGATTCTGGGCTTTTTTTTGCTTAGACCACGTAGTAATGTGGTACCAAACTGAAACAGTCAATTAAACCCGGTTTCGATCAATATTTTAGAGGATAACACATGTTAGGTCTAGGTTAGGTCTGGGATTTGCACTCTTCAGGCTCATACTTTCGCATATTTCTCGTACTTGATGGCCAGATTCTGGGCTTTTTTTGGTTTGGATCACGTAGCAATGCGGTACAACATAGAAACTGCCAATTAAGCCTAGTCTGGGTCAACATTTCAAAGGATAACACATGCTAGGTCTAGGTTAGGTCTGGGATTTGCACTCATCAGGATCATACTTATGCATATTTCTCATACTTGATGGCCAGATTCTGGGCTTTTTTTGGCTTAGATAACGTAGTAATGTGGTACCAAACTGAAACAGTATATTAAACCTGGTTTCGATCAATATTTTAGAGGATAACACATGTTAGGTCTAGGTTAGGTCTGGGATTTGCCCTCATCAGGCTCATACTTTCACATATTTCTCATACTTGATGGCCAGATTCTGGGCTTTTTTTGGCTTAGACCACGTAGTAATGTGGCACCAAACTGAAACAGTCAATTAAACCCGGTTTCGATCAATATTTTAGAGGATAACACATGTTAGGTCTAGGTTAGGTCTGGGATTTGCACTCATCAGGCTCATACTTTCGCATATTTCACATACTTGATGGCCAGATTCTGGGCTTTTTCCGGTATGGGTCACGTGGTTATGTGGTACCACACTGAAACAGTCAATTAAGCCTAGTCTGGGTCAACATTTCAAAGGATGACACATGTTAGGTCTAGGTTAGGTCTGGGATTTGCACTCATCAGGATCATACTTATGCATATTTCTCATACTTGATGGCCAGATTCTGGGCTTTTTTTGGCTTGGATCACGTAGCAATGTGGTACCACACTGAAACTGTCTATCAAACCTGGTTTCGATCAATATTTTAGTGGATAACGCATGTTAGGTCTAGGTTAGGTCTGGGATTTGCACTCATCCGGCTCATACTTTCGCATATTTCTCATACTTGATGGCCAGATTCTGGGCTTTTTCCGGTATGGATCACGTAGTAATGTGATACCACACTGAAACAGTCGACTAAACCTGGTCTCGATCAATATGTCAGAGGATAACGCATGTGATGTCTGGGCAAGGTCTAGGATTTGCCCTCATCAGGCTCATACTTTCGCATATTTCTCATACCTGATGGCCAGATTCTGGGCTTTTTTTGGCTTGGATCACGTAGCAATGTGGTACCACACTAAAACTGTCTATTAAACCTGGTTTCGACCAATATCTTAGAGGATAACGCATGTTAGGTCTAGGCTAGGTCTGGGATTTGCTATCATCAGGCTCATACTTTCGCATATTTCTCATACTTGATGGCCAGATTCTGGGCTTTTTTTGGCTTGGATCACGTAGCAATGTGGTACCACACCGAAACTGTCTATCAAACCTGGTTTCGATCAATATTTTAGAGGATAACGCATGTTAGGTCTAGGTTAGGTCTGGGATTTGCACTAATCAGGCTCATACATTCGCATATTTCTCATACATGATGGCCAGATTCTGGGCTTTTTTTGGCTTGGATCACGTAGCAATGTGGTAGCACACTGAAACTGTCTATCAAACCTGGTTTCGATCAATATTTTAGAGGATAACACATGTTAGGTCTCGGTTAGGTCTGGGATTTGCAATCATCAGGATCATACTTTCGCATATTTCTCATACTTGATGGCCAGATTCTGGGCTTTTTTTTGCTTAGACCACGTAGTAATGTGGTACCAAACTGAAACAGTCAATTAAACCCGGTTTCGATCAATATTTTAGAGGATAACACATGTTAGGTCTAGGTTAGGTCTGGGATTTGCACTCATCAGGCTCATACTTTCGCATATTTCTCGTACTTGATGGCCAGATTCTGGGCTTTTTTTGGTTTGGATCACGTAGCAATGCGGTACCACATAGAAACTGCCAATTAAGCCTAGTCTGGGTCAACATTTCAAAGGATAACACATGCTAGGTCTAGGTTAGGTCTGGGATTTGCACTCATCAGGATCATACTTATGCATATTTCTCATACTTGATGGCCAGATTCTGGGCTTTTTTTGGCTTAGATAACGTAGTAATGTGGTACCAAACTGAAACAGTATATTAAACCTGGTTTCGATCAATATTTTAGAGGATAACACATGTTAGGTCTAGGTTAGGTCTGGGATTTGCCCTCATCAGGCTCATACTTTCACATATTTCTCATACTTGATGGCCAGATTCTGGGCTTTTTTTGGCTTAGACCACGTAGTAATGTGGCACCAAACTGAAACAGTCAATTAAACCCGGTTTCGATCAATATTTTAGAGGATAACACATGTTAGGTCTAGGTTAGGTCTGGGATTTGCACTCATCAGGCTCATACTTTCGCATATTTCTCATACTTGATGGCCAGATTCTGGGCTTTTTCCGGTATGGGTCACGTGGTTATGTGGTACCACACTGAAACAGTCAATTAAGCCTAGTCTGGGTCAACATTTCAAAGGATGACACATGTTAGGTCTAGGTTAGGTCTGGGATTTGCACTCATCAGGATCATACTTATGCATATTTCTCATACTTGATGGCCAGATTCTGGGCTTTTTTTGGCTTGGATCACGTAGCAATGTGGTACCACACTAAAACTGTCTATTAAACCTGGTTTCGACCAATATCTTAGAGGATAACGCATGTTAGGTCTAGGCTAGGTCTGGGATTTGCTATCATCAGGCTCATACTTTCGTATATTTCTCATACTTGATGGCCAGATTCTGGGCTTTTTTTGGCTTGGATCACGTAGCAATGTGGTACCACACCGAAACTGTCTATCAAACCTGGTTTCGATCAATATTTTAGAGGATAACGCATGTTAGGTCTAGGTTAGGTCTGGGATTTGCACTAATCAGGCTCATACATTCGCATATTTCTCATACTTGATGGCCAGATTCTGGGCTTTTTTTGGCTTGGATCACGTAGCAATGTGGTAGCACACTGAAACTGTCTATCAAACCTGGTTTCGATCAATATTTTAGAGGATAACACATGTTAGGTCTCGGTTAGGTCTGGGATTTGCAATCATCAGGATCATACTTTCGCATATTTCTCATACTTGATGGCCAGATTCTGGGCTTTTTTTTGCTTAGACCACGTAGTAATGTGGTACCAAACTGAAACAGTCAATTAAACCCGGTTTCGATCAATATTTTAGAGGATAACACATGTTAGGTCTAGGTTAGGTCTGGGATTTGCACTCTTCAGGCTCATACTTTCGCATATTTCTCGTACTTGATGGCCAGATTCTGGGCTTTTTTTGGTTTGGATCACGTAGCAATGCGGTACAACATAGAAACTGCCAATTAAGCCTAGTCTGGGTCAACATTTCAAAGGATAACACATGCTAGGTCTAGGTTAGGTCTGGGATTTGCACTCATCAGGATCATACTTATGCATATTTCTCATACTTGATGGCCAGATTCTGGGCTTTTTTTGGCTTAGATAACGTAGTAATGTGGTACCAAACTGAAACAGTATATTAAACCTGGTTTCGATCAATATTTTAGAGGATAACACATGTTAGGTCTAGGTTAGGTCTGGGATTTGCCCTCATCAGGCTCATACTTTCACATATTTCTCATACTTGATGGCCAGATTCTGGGCTTTTTTTGGCTTAGACCACGTAGTAATGTGGCACCAAACTGAAACAGTCAATTAAACCCGGTTTCGATCAATATTTTAGAGGATAACACATGTTAGGTCTAGGTTAGGTCTGGGATTTGCACTCATCAGGCTCATACTTTCGCATATTTCACATACTTGATGGCCAGATTCTGGGCTTTTTCCGGTATGGGTCACGTGGTTATGTGGTACCACACTGAAACAGTCAATTAAGCCTAGTCTGGGTCAACATTTCAAAGGATGACACATGTTAGGTCTAGGTTAGGTCTGGGATTTGCACTCATCAGGATCATACTTATGCATATTTCTCATACTTGATGGCCAGATTCTGGGCTTTTTTTGGCTTGGATCACGTAGCAATGTGGTACCACACTAAAACTGTCTATTAAACCTGGTTTCGACCAATATCTTAGAGGATAACGCATGTTAGGTCTAGGCTAGGTCTGGGATTTGCTATCATCAGGCTCATACTTTCGCATATTTCTCATACTTGATGGCCAGATTCTGGGCTTTTTTTGGCTTGGATCACGTAGCAATGTGGTACCACACCGAAACTGTCTATCAAACCTGGTTTCGATCAATATTTTAGAGGATAACGCATGTTAGGTCTAGGTTAGGTCTGGGATTTGCACTAATCAGGCTCATACATTCGCATATTTCTCATACTTGATGGCCAGATTCTGGGCTTTTTTTGGCTTGGATCACGTAGCAATGTGGTAGCACACTGAAACTGTCTATCAAACCTGGTTTCGATCAATATTTTAGAGGATAACACATGTTAGGTCTCGGTTAGGTCTGGGATTTGCAATCATCAGGATCATACTTTCGCATATTTCTCATACTTGATGGCCAGATTCTGGGCTTTTTTTTGCTTAGACCACGTAGTAATGTGGTACCAAACTGAAACAGTCAATTAAACCCGGTTTCGATCAATATTTTAGAGGATAACACATGTTAGGTCTAGGTTAGGTCTGGGATTTGCACTCTTCAGGCTCATACTTTCGCATATTTCTCGTACTTGATGGCCAGATTCTGGGCTTTTTTTGGTTTGGATCACGTAGCAATGCGGTACAACATAGAAACTGCCAATTAAGCCTAGTCTGGGTCAACATTTCAAAGGATAACACATGCTAGGTCTAGGTTAGGTCTGGGATTTGCACTCATCAGGATCATACTTATGCATATTTCTCATACTTGATGGCCAGATTCTGGGCTTTTTTTGGCTTAGATAACGTAGTAATGTGGTACCAAACTGAAACAGTATATTAAACCTGGTTTCGATCAATATTTTAGAGGATAACACATGTTAGGTCTAGGTTAGGTCTGGGATTTGCCCTCATCAGGCTCATACTTTCACATATTTCTCATACTTGATGGCCAGATTCTGGGCTTTTTTTGGCTTAGACCACGTAGTAATGTGGCACCAAACTGAAACAGTCAATTAAACCCGGTTTCGATCAATATTTTAGAGGATAACACATGTTAGGTCTAGGTTAGGTCTGGGATTTGCACTCATCAGGCTCATACTTTCGCATATTTCTCATACTTGATGGCCAGATTCTGGGCTTTTTCCGGTATGGGTCACGTGGTTATGTGGTACCACACTGAAACAGTCAATTAAGCCTAGTCTGGGTCAACATTTCAAAGGATGACACATGTTAGGTCTAGGTTAGGTCTGGGATTTGCACTCATCAGGATCATACTTATGCATATTTCTCATACTTGATGGCCAGATTCTGGGCTTTTTTTGGCTTAGATCACGCAGTAATGTGGTACCAAACTGAAACAGTATATTAAACCTGGTTTCGATCAATATTTTAGAGGATAACCCATGTTAGGTCTAGGTTAGGTCTGGGATTTGCACTCTTCAGGCTCATACTTTCGCATATTTCTCGTACTTGATGGCCAGATTCTGGGCTTTTTTTGGTTTGGATCACGTAGCAATGCGGTACAACATAGAAACTGCCAATTAAGCCTAGTCTGGGTCAACATTTCAAAGGATAACACATGCTAGGTCTAGGTTAGGTCTGGGATTTGCACTCATCAGGATCATACTTATGCATATTTCTCATACTTGATGGCCAGATTCTGGGCTTTTTTTGGCTTAGATAACGTAGTAATGTGGTACCAAACTGAAACAGTATATTAAACCTGGTTTCGATCAATATTTTAGAGGATAACACATGTTAGGTCTAGGTTAGGTCTGGGATTTGCCCTCATCAGGCTCATACTTTCACATATTTCTCATACTTGATGGCCAGATTCTGGGCTTTTTTTGGTTTGGATCACGTAGCAATGCGGTACCACATAGAAACAGTCCATCAAACCTGGTTTCGATCGATATTTTAGAGGATAACGCATGTTAGGTCTCGGTTAGGTCTAGGATTCGGTCTCATCAGGCTCATACCGTCGCATATTTCTCATACTTGTTGGCCAGATCCTGGGGCTTTTCTGGTATGGATCACGTAGTAATGTGGTACCACACTGAAGCAGTCGACCAAACCTGGTCTCGATCAATATTTAAGACGATATATCATGTTAGGTATAGGTTGGGTCTGGGATTTGCACTCATCAGGCTCATACTTTCGCATATTTCTCATACTTCATGGTCAGATTCTGGGCTTTTTTTGGCTTGGATCACGTAGCAATGTTGTACCACACTGAAGCTGTCTATCAAACCTGGTTTCGATCAATATTTTAGGGGATAACGCATGTTAGGTCTAGGTTTGGTCTGGGATTTGCACTCATCAGGCTCATACTTTCGCATATTTCTCATACTTGATGGCCAGATTCTGTGCTTTTCTTGGCTGATATCGCGTAGCAATGTGTTACGACACTGAAACTGTCTATCAAACCTGGTTTCGATCAATATTTTAGGGGATAACGCATGTTAGGTATAGGTTGGGTCTGGGATTTGCACTCATCAGGCTCATACATTCGCATATTTCTCATACTTGATGGCCAGATTCTGGGCTTTTTTTGGCTTGGATCACGTAGCAATGTGGTACCACACTGAAGCTGTCTATCAAACCTTGTTTCGATCAATATTTTAGGGGATAACGCATGTTAGGTCTAGGTTTGGTCTGGGATTTGCACTTATCAGGCTCATAATTTCGCATATTTCTCATACTTGTTGGCCAGATCCTGGGCTTTTTCTGGTTTGGATCACATAGTAATGTGGTACCAGACTGAAACAGTCGACTAAACCTGGTCTCGATCAATATTTCAGAGGATAACGCATGTTAGGTCTAGGTTAGGTCTGAGATTTGCTCTCATCAGGCTCATACTTTCGCATATTTCTCATACTTGTTGGCCAGATCCTGGGCTTTTTCTGGTTTGGATCATGTTACATAGTAATGTGGTACCACACTGACACAGTCAATTAACCCCGGTTTCGATCAATATTTTAGAGGATAACACATGTTAGGTCTAGGTTAGGTCTGGGATTTGCACTCATCAGGCTCATACTTTCGCATACTTCTCATACTTGATGGCCAGATTCTGGGCTTTTTCCGGTTTGGATCACGTAGTAATGTGGTACCACACTGAAACAGTCGACTAAACCTGGTCTCGATCAATATTTCAGAGGATAAGGCATGCTAGGTCTACGTTAGGTCTGGGATTTGCTCTCATCAGGCTCATACTTTCGCATATTTCTCATACTTGTTGGCCAGATCCTGGGCTTTTTCTGGTTTGGATCACGTAGTAATGTGGTACCACACTGAAACAGTCGACTAACCCTGGTTTCGATCAATATTTTAGGGGATAACGCATGTTAGGACTAGGTTTGGTCTGGGAGTTGCACTCATCAGGCTCATACTTTCGCATATTTCTCATGCTTGATGGCCGGATTCTGGGCTTTTTTTGGCTTGGATCACGTAGTAATGTGGTACCACACTGAAACAGTCGACTAAACCTGGTCTCGATCAATATTTCAGAGGATAAGGCATGCTAGGTCTACGTTAGGTCTGGGATTTGCACTCATCAGGCTCATACTTTCGCATACTTCTCATACTTGATGGCCAGATTGTGGGCTTTTTCCGGTTTGGATCACGTAGTAATGTGGTACCACACTGAAACAGTCGACTAAACCTGGTCTCGATCAATATTTCAGAGGATAAGGCATGCTAGGTCTACGTTAGGTCTGGGATTTGCTCTCATCAGGCTCATACTTTCGCATATTTCTCATACTTGTTGGCCAGATCCTGGGCTTTTTCTGGTTTGGATCACGTAGTAATGTGGTACCACACTGAAACAGTCGACTAAACCTGGTCTCGATCAATATTTCAGAGGATAAGGCATGCTAGGTCTACGTTAGGTCTGGGATTTGCTCTCATCAGGCTCATACTTTCGCATATTTCTCATACTTGATGGCCAGATTCTGTGCTTTTCTTGGCTGATATCGCGTAGCAATGTGTTACGACACTGAATCTGTCTATCAAACCTGGTTTCGATCAATATTTTAGGGGATAACGCATGTTAGGTATAGGTTGGGTCTGGGATTTGCACTCATCAGGCTCATACATTCGCATATTTCTCATACTTGATGGCCAGATTCTGGGCTTTTTTTGGCTTGGATCACGTAGCAATGTGGTACTACACTGAAGCTGTCTATCAAACCTTGTTTCGATCAATATTTTAGGGGATAACGCATGTTAGGTCTAGGTTTGGTCTGGGATTTGCACTTATCAGGCTCATACTTTCGCATATTTCTCATACTTGATGGCCAGATTCTGATCTATTCTTTGCTTGGTTCACGTAGTAATGGGGTACCCCACTGAAACAGTCTATTAAACCTGGTTTCGATCAATATTTCAGAGGATAAGGCATGCTAGGTCTACGTTAGGTCTGGGATTTGCTCTCATCAGGCTCATACTTTCGCATACTTCTCATACTTGATGGCCAGATTCTGGGCTTTTTCCGGTTTGGATCACAAAGTAATGTGGTACCACACTGAAACAGTCGACTAAACCTGGTCTCGATCAATATTTCAGAGGATAAGGCATGCTAGGTCTACGTTAGGTCTGGGATTTGCTCTCATCAGGCTCATACTTTCGCATATTTCTCATACTTGTAGGCCAGATCCTGGGCTTTTTCTGGTTTGGATCATGTTACATAGTAATGTGGTACCACACTGACACAGTCAATTAACCCCGGTTTCGATCAATATTTTAGAGGATAACACATGTTAGGTCTAGGTTAGGTCTGGGATTTGCACTCATCAGGCTCATACTTTCGCATATTTCTCATACTTGATGGCCAGATTCTGATCTTTTCTTTGCTTGGTTCACGTAGTAATGGGGTACCCCACTGAAACAGTCTATTAAACCTGGTTTCAATCAATATTTTAGAGGATAACACATGTTAGGTCTAGGTTAGGTTTGGGATTTGCTCTCATCAGGCTCATACTTTCGCATATTTCTCATACTTGTTGGCCAGATCCTGGGCTTTTTCTGGTTAGGATCACATAGTAATGTGGTACCACACTGACACAGTCAATTAACCCCGGCTTCGATCAATATTTTAGAGGATATCGCATGTTAGGTCTAGGTTAGGTCTGGGATTTGCTCTCATCAGGCTCATACTTTCGCATATTTCTCATACTTGTTGGCCAGATCCTGGGCTTCCACTGGTTTGGATCACGTAGTAATGTGGTACCACACAGAAACAGTCGACTAAACCTGGTCACGATCTATATTTTAGGGGATAACGCATGTTAGGTCTAGGTTAGGTCTGGGATTTGCTCTCATCAGGCTCATACTTTCGCATATTTCTCATACTTGATGGCCAGATTCTGGGCTTTTTTTGGCTTGGATCACGTAGCAATGTGGTACCACTCTGAAACTGTCTATCAAACCTGGTTTCGATCAATATTTTAGGGGATAACGCATGTTAGGACTAGGTTTGGTCTGGGAGTTGCACTCATCAGGCTCATACTTTCGCATATTTCTCATACTTGATGGCCGGATTCTGGGCTTTTTTTGGCTTGGATCACGTAGCAATGTGGTAGCACACTGATACTGTCTATCAAATCTGGTTTCGATCAATATTTTGGAGGATAACGCATGTTAGGTCTAGGTTAGGTCTGGGAGTTGCACTCATCAGGCTCATACTTTCGCATATTTCTCATACTTGATGGCCGGATTCTGGGCTTTTTTTGGCTTGGATCACGTAGCAAAGTGGTACCACAATGAAACTGTCTATCAAACCTGGTTTCGATCAATATTTTCGAGGATAACGCATGTTAGGTCTAGGTTAGGTCTGGGATTTGCGCTCATCAGGCTCATACTTTCGCATATTTATGAATCTTGTTGGCCAGATCCTGGGCTTCCACTGGTTTGGATCACGTAGTAATGTGGTACCACACTGAAACAGTCGACTATACCTGGTCACGATCAATATTTTAGGGGGTAACGCATGTTTGGTCTAGGTTAGGTCTGGGATTTGCTCTCATCAGGCTCATACTTTCGCATATTTCTCATACTTGATGGCCAGATTCTGGCCTTTTTTTGGCTTGGATCACGTAGCAATGTGGTACCACACTGAAACTGGCTATCAAACCTGGTTTCGATCAATATTTTAGAGGATAACGCATGTTAGGTCTAGGATAGGTCTGAGATTTGCTCTCATCAGGCTCATACATTCGCATATTTCTCATACTTGATTGCCAGATTCTGGGCTTTCTCCGGTATGGGTCACGTAGTAATGTGGTACCAGACTGAAACAGTCGACTAAACCTAGTCTCGATCAATATTTCAGAGGATAACGCATGTTAGGTCTAGGTTAGGTCTGGGATTTGCTCTCATCAGGCTCATACTTTCGCATATTTATCAATCTTGTTGGCCAGATCCTGGGCTTCCACTGGTTTGGATCACGTAGTAATGTGGTACCACACTGAAACAGTCGACTAAACCTGGTTACGATCAATATTTTAGGGGATAACGCATGTTAGGTCTAGGTTAGGTCTGGGATTTGCTCTCATCAGGCTCATACATTCGCATATTTCTCATACTTGATGGCCAGATTCTGGGCTTTTTTTGGCTTGGATCACGTAGCAATGTGGTACCACACTGAAACTGTCTATCAAACCTGGTTTCGATCAATATTTTAGAGGATAACGCATGTTAGGTCTAGGTTAGGTCTGGGATTTGCTCTCATCAGGCTCATACTTTCGCATATTTCTCATACTTGTTGGCCAGATCCTGGGCTTTTTCTGGTTTGGATCATATAGTAATGTGGTACCAAACTGAAACAGTCAATTAAACCCGGTTTCGATCAATATTTTAGAGGATAACACATGTTAGGTCTAGGTTAGGTCTGAGATTTGCTCTCATCAGGCTCATACATTCGCATATTTCTCATACTTGATTGCCAGATTCTGGGCTATCTCCGGTATGGGTCACGTAGTAATGTGGTACCACACTGAAACAGTCGACTAAACCAGGTCACGATAAATATTTTAGTGGATAACACATGTTAGGTCTAAGTTAGGTCTGGGATTTGCACTAATCAGGATCATACTTTCGCATATTTCTGATACTTGTTGGCCAGATCCTGGGCTTCCACTAGTCTGGATCACATAGTAATGTGGTACCACACTGAAACAGTCAATTAACCCCGGTTTCGATCAATATTTTAGAGGATAACACATGTTAGGTCTAGGTTAGGTCTGGGAGTTGCACTCATCAGGCTCATACTTTCGCATATTTCTGATACCTAATGGCCAGATTCTGGGCTTTCTCCGGTATGGGTCACGTGGTAATGTGGTACCACTCTGAAACAGTCAATTAAGCCTACCCTGGGTCTACATTTCAAAGGATAACGTATGTTAGGTATAGGTTAGGTCTGGGATTTGCTCACATCGGGATCATACTTTCGCATATTTCTCATACTTGATGGCCAGATTCTGGGCTTTTTTTGGCTTAGACCACGTAGTAATGTGGTACCAAACTGAAACAGTCAATTGAACCCGGTTTCGATCAATATTTTAGAGGATAACACATGTTAGGTCTAGGTTAGGTCTGGGAGTTGCACTCATCAGGCTCATACTTTCGCATATTTCTCATACTTGATGGCCAGATTCTGGGCTTTTTTTGGCTTGGATCACGTAGCAATGTGGTACCACACTGAAACTGTCTATCAAACCTGGTTTCGATTAATATTTTAGGGGATAACGCATGTTAGGTCTAGGTTTGGTCTGGGAGTTGCACTCATCAGGCTCATACTTTCGCATATTTCTCATACTTGATGGCCAGATTCTGGGCTTTTTTTGGCTTGGATCACGTAGCAATGTGGTACCACACTGAAACTGTCTATCAAACCTGGTTTCGATCAATATTTTAGAGGATAACGCATGTTAGGTCTAGGTTAGGTCTGGGATTTGCTCTCATCAGGCTCATACTTTCGCATATTTATCAATCTTGTTGGCCAGATCCTGGGCTTCCACTGGTTTGGATCACGTAGTAATGTGGTACCACACTGAAACAGTCGACTAAACCTGGTCACGATCAATATTTTAGGGGATAACGCATGTTAGGTCTAGGTTAGGTCTGGGATTTGCACACATCAGGCTCATACTTTCGCATATTTCTCATACTTGATGGCCAGATTCTGGGCTTTTTTTGGCTTGGATCACGTAGTAATGTGGTACCACACTGAAACTGTCTATCAAACCTAGTTTCGATCAATATTTTGGAGGATATCGCATGTTAGGTATAGGTTAGGTCTGAGATTTGCTCTCATCAGGCTCATACTTTCGCATATTTCTCATACTTGATTGCCAGATTCTGGGCTTTCTCCGGTATGGGTCACGTAGTAATGTGGTACCAGACTGAAACAGTCGACTAAACCTGGTCTCGATCAATATTTCAGAGGATAACGCATGTTAGGTCTAGGTTAGGTCTGGGATTTGCTCTCATCAGGCTCATACTTTCGCATATTTCTCATACTTGATGGCCAGATTCCGGGCTTTTTTTTGCTTAGACCACGTAGTAATGTGGTACCAAACTGAAACAGTCAATTAAACCCGGTTTCGATCAATATTTTAGAGGATAACACATGTTAGGTCTAGGTTAGGTCTGGGATTTGCACTCATCAGGCTCATACTTTCGCATATTTCTGATACTTGATGGCCAGATTCTGGGCTTTTTTTGGTTTGGATCACGTAGCAATGCGGTACCACATAGAAACTGTCAATTAAGCCTAGTCTGGGTCAACATTTCAAAGGATAACACATGCTAGGTCTAGGTTTGGTCTGGGATTTGCACTCATCAGGATCATACTTATGCATATTTCTCATACTTGATGGCCAGATTCTGGGCTTTTTTTGGCTTAGATAACGTAGTAATGTGGTACCAAACTGAAACAGTATATTAAACCTGGTTTCGATCAATATTTTAGAGGATAACACATGTTAGGTCTAGGTTAGGTCTGGGATTTGCTCTCATCAGGCTCATACTTTCGCATATTTCTCATACTTGTTGGCCAGATCCTGGGCTTTTCCTGGTTTGGATCAGATAGTAATGTGGTACCACACTGACACAGACAATTAAACCTGGTTTCGATCAATAATTTAGAGGATAACACATGTTAGGTCTCGGTTAGGTCTGGGATTTGCACTCATCAGGCTCATACTTTCGCATATTTCTCATACTTGATGGCCAGATTCTGGGCTTTTTTTTGCTTAGACCACGTAGTAATGTGGTACCAAACTGAAACAGTCAATTAAACCCGGTTTCGATCAATATTTTAGAGGATAACACATGTTAGGTCTAGGTTAGGTCTGGGATTTGCACTCATCAGGATCATACTTTCGCATATTTCTCATACTTGATGGCCAGATTCTGGGCATTTTTTGGCTTAGATCACGTAGTAATGTGGTACCAAACTGAAACAGTATATTAAACCTGGTTTCGATCAATATTTTAGAGGATAACGCATGTTAGGTCTAGGTTAGGTCTGGGATTTGCTCTCATCAGGCTCATACTTTCGCATATTTCTCATACTTGTTGGCCAGATTCTGGGCTTTTTCCGGTATGGGTCACGTGGTTATGTGGTACCACACTGAAACAGTCAATTAAGCCTAGTCTGGGTCAACATTTCAAAGGATAACACATGTTAGGTCTAGGTTAGGTCTGGGATTTGCACTCATCAGGATCATACTTTCGCATATTTCTCATACTTGATTGCCAGATTCTGGGCTTTCTCCGGTATGAGTCACGTAGTAATGTGGTACCAGACTGAAACAGTCGACTAAACCTGGTCACGATCAATATTTCAGAGGATAACGCATGTTAGGTCTAGGTTAGGTCTGGGATTTGCTCTCATCAGGCTCATACATTCGCATATTTCTCATACTTGTTGGCCAGATCCTGGGCTTTTTCTGGTTTGGATCACATAGTAATGTGGTACCACACTGACACAGACAATTAAACCTGGTTTCGATCAATATTTTAGAGGATAACACATGTTAGGTCTCGGTTAGGTCTGGGATTTGCACTCATCAGGATCATACTTTCGCATATTTCTCATACTTGATGGCCAGATTCTGGGCTTTTTTTTGCTTAGACCACGTAGTAATGTGGTACCAAACTGAAACAGTCAATTAAACCCGGTTTCGATCAATATTTTAGAGGATAACACATGTTAGGTCTAGGTTAGGTCTGGGATTTGCACTCATCAGGATCATACTTATCCATATTTCTCATACTTGATGGCCAGATTCTGGGCTTTTTTTGGCTTAGATAACGTAGTAATGTGGTACCAAACTGAAACAGTATATTAATCCTGGTTTCGATCAATATTTTAGAGGATAACACATGTTAGGTCTAGGTTAGGTTTGGGATTTCCACTCATCAGGCTCATACTTTCGCATATTTCTGATACTTGATGGCCAGATTCTGGGCTTTCTTTGGTTTGGATCACGTAGCAATGCGGTACCACATAGAAACTGTCAATTAAGCCTAGTCTGGGTCAACATTTCAAAGGATAACACATGCTAGGTCTAGGTTTGGTCTGGGATTTGCACTCATCAGGATCATACTTATGCATATTTCTCATACTTGATGGCCAGATTCTGGGCTTTTTTTGGCTTAGATAACGTAGTAATGTGGTACCAAACTGAAACAGTATATTAAACCTGGTTTCGATCAATATTTTAGAGGATAACACATGTTAGGTCTAGGTTAGGTCTGGGATTTGCCCTCACCAGGCTCATACTTTCGCATATTTCACATACTTGTTGGCCAGATCCTGGGCTTTTCCTGGTTTGGATCAGATAGTAATGTGGTACCACACTGACACAGACAATTAAACCTGGTTTCGATCAATATTTTAGAGGATAACACATGTTAGGTCTCGGTTAGGTCTGGGATTTGCACTCATCAGGATCATACTTTCGCATATTTCTCATACTTGATGGCCAGATTCTGGGCTTTTTTTTGCTTAGACCACGTAGTAATGTGGTACCAAACTGAAACAGTCAATTAAACCCGGTTTCGATCAATATTTTAGAGGATAACACATGTTAGGTCTAGGTTAGGTCTGGGATTTGCTCTCATCAGGCTCATACTTTCGCATATTTCTCATACTTGTTGGCCAGATCCTGGTCTTTTCCTGGTTTGGATCAGATAGTAATGTGGTACCACACTGACACAGACAATTAAACCTGGTTTCGATCAATAATTTAGAGGATAACACATGTTAGGTCTCGGTTAGGTCTGGGATTTGCACTCATCAGGCTCATACTTTCGCATATTTCTCATACTTGATGGCCAGATTCTGGGCTTTTTTTTGCTTAGACCACGTAGTAATGTGGTACCAAACTGAAACAGTCAATTAAACCCGGTTTCGATCAATATTTTAGAGGATAACACATGTTAGGTCTAGGTTAGGTCTGGGATTTGCACTCATCAGGATCATACTTTCGCATATTTCTCATACTTGATGGCCAGATTCTGGGCATTTTTTGGCTTAGATCACGTAGTAATGTGGTACCAAACTGAAACAGTATATTAAACCTGGTTTCGATCAATATTTTAGAGGATAACGCATGTTAGGTCTAGGTTAGGTCTGGGATTTGCTCTCATCAGGCTCATACTTTCGCATATTTCTCATACTTGTTGGCCAGATTCTGGGCTTTTTCCGGTATGGGTCACGTGGTTATGTGGTACCACACTGAAACAGTCAATTAAGCCTAGTCTGGGTCAACATTTCAAAGGATAACACATGTTAGGTCTAGGTTAGGTCTGGGATTTGCACTCATCAGGATCATACTTTCGCATATTTCTCATACTTGATTGCCAGATTCTGGGCTTTCTCCGGTATGGGTCACGTAGTAATGTGGTACCAGACTGAAACAGTCGACTAAACCTGGTCACGATCAATATTTCAGAGGATAACGCATGTTAGGTCTAGGTTAGGTCTGGGATTTGCTCTCATCAGGCTCATACTTTCGCATATTTCTCATACTTGTTGGCCAGATCCTGGGCTTTTTCTGGTTTGGATCACATAGTAATGTGGTACCACACTGACACAGACAATTAAACCTGGTTTCGATCAATATTTTAGAGGATAACACATGTTAGGTCTCGGTTAGGTCTGGGATTTGCACTCATCAGGATCATACTTTCGCATATTTCTCATACTTGATGGCCAGATTCTGGGCTTTTTTTTGCTTAGACCACGTAGTAATGTGGTACCAAACTGAAACAGTCAATTAAACCCGGTTTCGATCAATATTTTAGAGGATAACACATGTTAGGTCTAGGTTAGGTCTGGGATTTGCACTCATCAGGATCATACTTATCCATATTTCTCATACTTGATGGCCAGATTCTGGGCTTTTTTTGGCTTAGATAACGTAGTAATGTGGTACCAAACTGAAACAGTATATTAATCCTGGTTTCGATCAATATTTTAGAGGATAACACATGTTAGGTCTAGGTTAGGTTTGGGATTTCCACTCATCAGGCTCATACTTTCGCATATTTCTGATACTTGATGGCCAGATTCTGGGCTTTCTTTGGTTTGGATCACGTAGCAATGCGGTACCACATAGAAACTGTCAATTAAGCCTAGTCTGGGTCAACATTTCAAAGGATAACACATGCTAGGTCTAGGTTTGGTCTGGGATTTGCACTCATCAGGATCATACTTATGCATATTTCTCATACTTGATGGCCAGATTCTGGGCTTTTTTTGGCTTAGATAACGTAGTAATGTGGTACCAAACTGAAACAGTATATTAAACCTGGTTTCGATCAATATTTTAGAGGATAACACATGTTAGGTCTAGGTTAGGTCTGGGATTTGCCCTCACCAGGCTCATACTTTCGCATATTTCACATACTTGTTGGCCAGATCCTGGGCTTTTCCTGGTTTGGATCAGATAGTAATGTGGTACCACACTGACACAGACAATTAAACCTGGTTTCGATCAATATTTTAGAGGATAACACATGTTAGGTCTCGGTTAGGTCTGGGATTTGCACTCATCAGGATCATACTTTCGCATATTTCTCATACTTGATGGCCAGATTCTGGGCTTTTTTTTGCTTAGACCACGTAGTAATGTGGTACCAAACTGAAACAGTCAATTAAACCCGGTTTCGATCAATATTTTAGAGGATAACACATGTTAGGTCTAGGTTAGGCCTGGGATTTGCACTCATCAGGATCATACTTTCGCATATTTCTCATACTTGATGGCCAGATTCTGGGCATTTTTTGGCTTAGATCACGTAGTAATGTGGTACCAAACTGAAACAGTATATTAAACCTGGTTTCGATCAATATTTTAGAGGATAACGCATGTTAGGTCTAGGTTAGGTCTGGGATTTGCTCTCATCAGGCTCATACTTTCGCATATTTCTCATACTTGTTGGCCAGATTCTGGGCTTTTTCCGGTATGGGTCACGTGGTTATGTGGTACCACACTGAAACAGTCAATTAAGCCTAGTCTGGGTCAACATTTCAAAGGATAACACATGTTAGGTCTAGGTTAGGTCTGGGATTTGCACTCATCAGGATCATACTTTCGCATATTTCTCATACTTGATTGCCAGATTCTGGGCTTTCTCCGGTATGGGTCACGTAGTAATGTGGTACCAGACTGAAACAGTCGACTAAACCTGGTCTCGATCAATATTTCAGAGGATAACGCATGTTAGGTCTAGGTTAGGTCTGGGATTTGCTCTCATCTGGCTCATACTTTCGCATATTTCTCATACTTGTTGGCCAGATCCTGGGCTTTTTCTGGTTTGGATCACATAGTAATGTGGTACCACACTGACACAGACAAGTAAACCTGGTTTCGATCAATATTTTAGAGGATAACACATGTTAGGTCTCGGTTAGGTCTGGGATTTGCACTCATCAGGATCATACTTTCGCATATTTCTCATACTTGATGGCCAGATTCTGGGCTTTTTTTTGCTTAGACCACGTAGTAATGTGGTACCAAACTGAAACAGTCAATTAAACCCGGTTTCGATCAATATTTTAGAGGATAACACATGTTAGGTCTAGGTTAGGTCTGGGATTTGCACTCATCAGGATCATACTTATCCATATTTCTCATACTTGATGGCCAGATTCTGGGCTTTTTTTGGCTTAGATAACGTAGTAATGTGGTACCAAACTGAAACAGTATATTAATCCTGGTTTCGATCAATATTTTAGAGGATAACACATGTTAGGTCTAGGTTAGGTTTGGGATTTCCACTCATCAGGCTCATACTTTCGCATATTTCTGATACTTGATGGCCAGATTCTGGGCTTTCTTTGGTTTGGATCACGTAGCAATGCGGTACCACATAGAAACTGTCAATTAAGCCTAGTCTGGGTCAACATTTCAAAGGATAACACATGCTAGGTCTAGGTTTGGTCTGGGATTTGCACTCATCAGGATCATACTTATGCATATTTCTCATACTTGATGGCCAGATTCTGGGCTTTTTTTGGCTTAGATAACGTAGTAATGTGGTACCAAACTGAAACAGTATATTAAACCTGGTTTCGATCAATATTTTAGAGGATAACACATGTTAGGTCTAGGTTAGGTCTGGGATTTGCCCTCACCAGGCTCATACTTTCGCATATTTCACATACTTGTTGGCCAGATCCTGGGCTTTTCCTGGTTTGGATCAGATAGTAATGTGGTACCACACTGACACAGACAATTAAACCTGGTTTCGATCAATATTTTAGAGGATAACACATGTTAGGTCTCGGTTAGGTCTGGGATTTGCACTCATCAGGATCATACTTTCGCATATTTCTCATACTTGATGGCCAGATTCTGGGCTTTTTTTTGCTTAGACCACGTAGTAATGTGGTACCAAACTGAAACAGTCAATTAAACCCGGTTTCGATCAATATTTTAGAGGATAACACATGTTAGGTCTAGGTTAGGCCTGGGATTTGCACTCATCAGGATCATACTTTCGCATATTTCTCATACTTGATGGCCAGATTCTGGGCTTTTTTTTGCTTAGACCACGTAGTAATGTGGTACCAAACTGAAACAGTCAATTAAACCCGGTTTCGATCAATATTTTAGAGTATAACACATGTTAGGTCTAGGTTAGGCCTGGGATTTGCACTCATCAGGATCATACTTTCGCATATTTCTCATACTTGATGGCCAGATTCTGGGCATTTTTTGGCTTAGATCACGTAGTAATGTGGTACCAAACTGAAACAGTATATTAAACCTGGTTTCGATCAATATTTTAGAGGATAACGCATGTTAGGTCTAGGTTAGGTCTGGGATTTGCTCTCATCAGGCTCATACTTTCGCATATTTCTCATACTTGTTGGCCAGATTCTGGGCTTTTTCCGGTATGGGTCACGTGGTTATGTGGTACCACACTGAAACAGTCAATTAAGCCTAGTCTGGGTCAACATTTCAAAGGATAACACATGTTAGGTCTAGGTTAGGTCTGGGATTTGCACTCATCAGGATCATACTTTCGCATATTTCTCATACTTGATTGCCAGATTCTGGGCTTTCTCCGGTATGGGTCACGTAGTAATGTGGTACCAGACTGAAACAGTCGACTAAACCTGGTCTCGATCAATATTTCAGAGGATAACGCATGTTAGGTCTAGGTTAGGTCTGGGATTTGCTCTCATCTGGCTCATACTTTCGCATATTTCTCATACTTGTTGGCCAGATCCTGGGCTTTTTCTGGTTTGGATCACATAGTAATGTGGTACCACACTGACACAGACAATTAAACCTGGTTTCGATCAATATTTTAGAGGATAACACATGTTAGGTCTCGGTTAGGTCTGGGATTTGCACTCATCAGGATCATACTTTCGCATATTTCTCATACTTGATGGCCAGATTCTGGGCTTTTTTTTGCTTAGACCACGTAGTAATGTGGTACCAAACTGAAACAGTCAATTAAACCCGGTTTCGATCAATATTTTAGAGGATAACACATGTTAGGTCTAGGTTAGGTCTGGGATTTGCACTCATCAGGATCATACTTATGCATATTTCTCATACTTGATGGCCAGATTCTGGGCTTTTTTTGGCTTAGATAACGTAGTAATGTGGTACCAAACTGAAACAGTATATTAATCCTGGTTTCGATCAATATTTTAGAGGATAACACTTGTTAGGTCTAGGTTAGGTTTGGGATTTGCCCTCATCAGGCTCATACTTTCACATATTTCTCATACTTGATGGCCAGATTCTGGGCTTTTTTTGGCTTACACCACGTAGTAATGTGGCACCAAACTGAAACAGTCAATTAAACCCGGTTTCGATCAATATTTTAGAGGATAACACATGTTAGGTCTAGGTTAGGTCTGGGATTTGCACTCATCAGGCTCATACTTTCGCATATTTCTCATACTTAATGGCCAGATTCTGGGCTTTTTCCGGTATGGGTCACGTGGTTATGTGGTACCACACTGAAACAGTCAATTAAGCCTAGTCTGGGTCAACATTTCAAAGGATGACACAAGTTAGGTCTAGGTTAGGTCTGGGATTTGCACTTATCAGGATCATACTTATGCATATTTCTCATACTTGATGGCCAAATTCTGGGCTTTTTTTTGGCTTGGATCACGTAGTAATGTGGTACCACACTGAAACAGTCGACTAAACCATGTCACGATCAATATTTTAGAGGATAACACATGTTAGGTCAAGGTTAGGTCTGGATTTGCTCTCATCAGGCTCATACTTTCGCATATTTCTCATACTTGATGGCCAGATTCTGGGCTTTTTTTGGCTTAGATCACGCAGTAATGTGGTACCAAACTGAAACAGTATATTAAACCTGGTTTCGATCAATATTTTAGAGGATAACGCATGTTAGGTCTAGGATAGGTCTGGGATTTGCTCTCATCAGGCTCATACTTTCGCATATTTCTCATACTTGATGGCCAGATTCTGGGCTTTTTTTGGTTTGGATCACGTAGTAATGTGGCACCAACCTGAAACAGTCAATTAAACCCGGTTTCGATCAATATTTTAGAGGATAACACATGTTAGGTCTAGGTTAGGTCTGGGATTTGCACTCATCTGGCTCATACTTTCGCATATTTCTCATACTTGATGGCCAGATTCTGGGCTATTTTTGGTTTCGATCACGTAGCAATGCGGTACCACATAGAAACTGTCAATTAAGCCTAGTCTGGGTCAACATTTCAAAGGATAACACATGTTAAGTCTAGGTTAGGTCTGGGATTTGCACTCATCAGGATCATACTTTCGCATATTTCTCATACTTGATGGCCAGATTCTGGGCATTTTTTGGCTTAGATCACGTAGTAATGTGGTACCAAACTGAAACAGTATATTAAACCTGGTTTCGATCAATATTTTAGAGGATAACGCATGTTAGGTCTAGGTTAGGTCTGGGATTTGCACTCATCAGGATCATACTTTCGCATATTTCTCATACTTGATTGCCAGATTCTGGGCTTTCTCCGGTATGGGTCACGTAGTAATGTGGTACCAGACTGAAACAGTCGACTAAACCTGGTCTCGATCAATATTTCAGAGGATAACGCATGTTAGGTCTAGGTTAGGTCTGGGATTTGCTCTCATCAGGCTCATACTTTCGCATATTTCTCATACTTGTTGGCCAGATCCTGGGCTTTTTCTGGTTTGGATCACATAGTAATGTGGTACCACACTGACACAGACAATTAAACCTGGTTTCGATCAATATTTTAGAGGATAACACATGTTAGGTCTCGGTTAGGTCTGGGATTTGCACTCATCAGGATCATACTTTCGCATATTTCTCATACTTGATGGCCAGATTCTGGGCTTTTTTTTGCTTAGACCACGTAGTAATGTGGTACCGAACTGAAACAGTCAATTAAACCCGGTTTCGATCAATATTTTAGAGGATAACACATGTTAGGTCTAGGTTAGGTCTGGGATTTGCACTCATCAGGATCATACTTATGCATATTTCTCATACTTGATGGCCAGATTCTGGGCTTTTTTTGGCTTAGATAACGTAGTAATGTGGTACCAAACTGAAACAGTATATTAATCCTGGTTTCGATCAATATTTTAGAGGATAACACATGTTAGGTCTAGGTTAGGTTTGGGATTTGCCCTCATCAGGCTCATACTTTCACATATTTCTCATACTTGATGGCCAGATTCTGGGCTTTTTTTGGCTTAGATAACGTAGTAATGTGGTACCAAACTGAAACAGTATATTAAACCTGGTTTCGATCAATATTTTAGAGGATAACACATGTTAGGTCTAGGTTAGGTCTGGGATTTGCCCTCACCAGGCTCATACTTTCGCATATTTCACATACTTGTTGGCCAGATCGTGGGCTTTTCCTGGTTTGGATCAGATAGTAATGTGGTACCACACTGACGCAGACAATTAAACCTGGTTTCGATCGATATTTTAGAGGATAACACATGTTAGGTCTCGGTTAGGTCTGGGATTTGCACTCATCAGGATCATACTTTCGCATATTTCTCATACTTGATGGCCAGATTCTGGGCTTTTTTTTGCTTAGACCACGTAGTAATGTGGTACCAAACTGAAACAGTCAATTAAACCCGGTTTCGATCAATATTTTAGAGGATAACACATGTTAGGTCTAGGTTAGGCCTGGGATTTGCACTCATCAGGATCATACTTTCGCATATTTCTCATACTTGATGGCCAGATTCTGGGCATTTTTTGGCTTAGATCACGTAGTAATGTGGTACCAAACTGAAACAGTATATTAAACCTGGTTTCGATCAATATTTTAGAGGATAACGCATGTTAGGTCTAGGTTAGGTCTGGGATTTGCTCTCATCAGGCTCATACTTTCGCATATTTCTCATACTTGTTGGCCAGATTCTGGGCTTTTTCCGGTATGGGTCACGTGGTTATGTGGTACCACACTGAAACAGTCAATTAAACCTAGTCTGGGTCAACATTTCAAAGGATAACACATGTTAGGTCTAGGTTAGGTCTGGGATTTGCACTCATCAGGATCATACTTTCGCATATTTCTCATACTTGATTGCCAGATTCTGGGCTTTCTCCGGTATGGGTCACGTAGTAATGTGGTACCAGACTGAAACAGTCGACTAAACCTGGTCTCGATCAATATTTCAGAGGATAACGCATGTTAGGTCTAGGTTAGGTCTGGGATTTGCTCTCATCTGGCTCATACTTTCGCATATTTCTCATACTTGTTGGCCAGATCCTGGGCTTTTTCTGGTTTGGATCACATAGTAATGTGGTACCACACTGACACAGACAATTAAACCTGGTTTCGATCAATATTTTAGAGGATAACACATGTTAGGTCTCGGTTAGGTCTGGGATTTGCACTCATCAGGATCATACTTTCGCATATTTCTCATACTTGATGGCCAGATTCTGGGCTTTTTTTTGCTTAGACCACGTAGTAATGTGGCACCAAACTGAAACAGTCAATTAAACCCGGTTTCGATCAATATTTTAGAGGATAACACATGTTAGGTCTAGGTTAGGTCTGGGATTTGCACTCATCAGGCTCATACTTTCGCATATTTCTCATACTTAATGGCCAGATTCTGGGCTTTTTCCGGTATGGGTCACGTGGTTATGTGGTACCACACTGAAACAGTCAATTAAGCCTAGTCTGGGTCAACATTTCAAAGGATGACACAAGTTAGGTCTAGGTTAGGTCTGGGATTTGCACTTATCAGGATCATACTTATGCATATTTCTCATACTTGATGGCCAAATTCTGGGCTTTTTTTTGGCTTGGATCACGTAGTAATGTGGTACCACACTGAAACAGTCGACTAAACCATGTCACGATCAATATTTTAGAGGATAACACATGTTAGGTCAAGGTTAGGTCTGGATTTGCTCTCATCAGGCTCACACTTTCGCATATTTCTCATACTTGATGGCCAGATTCTGGGCTTTTTTTGGCTTAGATCACGCAGTAATGTGGTACCAAACTGAAACAGTATATTAAACCTGGTTTCGATCAATATTTTAGAGGATAACGCATGTTAGGTCTAGGATAGGTCTGGGATTTGCTCTCATCAGGCTCATACTTTCGCATATTTCTCATACTTGATGGCCAAATTCTGGGCTTTTTTTTGGCTTGGATCACGTAGTAATGTGGTACCACACTGAAACAGTCGACTAAACCATGTCACGATCAATATTTTAGAGGATAACACATGTTAGGTCAAGGTTAGGTCTGGATTTGCTCTCATCAGGCTCATACTTTCGCATATTTCTCATACTTGATGGCCAGATTCTGGGCTTTTTTTTGCTTAGACCACGTAGTAATGTGGTACCGAACTGAAACAGTCAATTAAACCCGGTTTCGATCAATATTTTAGAGGATAACACATGTTAGGTCTAGGTTAGGTCTGGGATTTGCACTCATCAGGATCATACTTATGCATATTTCTCATACTTGATGGCCAGATTCTGGGCTTTTTTTGGCTTAGATAACGTAGTAATGTGGTACCAAACTGAAACAGTATATTAATCCTGGTTTCGATCAATATTTTAGAGGATAACACATGTTAGGTCTAGGTTAGGTTTGGGATTTGCCCTCATCAGGCTCATACTTTCACATATTTCTCATACTTGATGGCCAGATTCTGGGCTTTTTTTGGCTTAGATAACGTAGTAATGTGGTACCAAACTGAAACAGTATATTAAACCTGGTTTCGATCAATATTTTAGAGGATAACACATGTTAGGTCTAGGTTAGGTCTGGGATTTGCCCTCACCAGGCTCATACTTTCGCATATTTCACATACTTGTTGGCCAGATCGTGGGCTTTTCCTGGTTTGGATCACATAGTAATGTGGTACCACACTGACACAGACAATTAAACCTGGTTTCGATCAATATTTTAGAGGATAACACATGTTAGGTCTCGGTTAGGTCTGGGATTTGCACTCATCAGGATCATACTTTCGCATATTTCTCATACTTGATGGCCAGATTCTGGGCTTTTTTTTGCTTAGACCACGTAGTAATGTGGTACCAAACTGAAACAGTCAATTAAACCCGGTTTCGATCAATATTTTAGAGGATAACACATGTTAGGTCTAGGTTAGGCCTGGGATTTGCACTCATCAGGATCATACTTTCGCATATTTCTCATACTTGATGGCCAGATTCTGGGCATTTTTTGGCTTAGATCACGTAGTAATGTGGTACCAAACTGAAACAGTATATTAAACCTGGTTTCGATCAATATTTTAGAGGATAACGCATGTTAGGTCTAGGTTAGGTCTGGGATTTGCTCTCATCAGGCTCATACTTTCGCATATTTCTCATACTTGTTGGCCAGATTCTGGGCTTTTCCGGTATGGGTCACGTGGTTATGTGGTACCACACTGAAACAGTCAATTAAGCCTAGTCTGGGTCAACATTTCAAAGGATAACACATGTTAGGTCTAGGTTAGGTCTGGGATTTGCACTCATCAGGATCATACTTTCGCATATTTCTCATACTTGATTGCCAGATTCTGGGCTTTCTCCGGTATGGGTCACGTAGTAATGTGGTACCAGACTGAAACAGTCGACTAAACCTGGTCTCGATCAATATTTCAGAGGATAACGCATGTTAGGTCTAGGTTAGGTCTGGGATTTGCTCTCATCTGGCTCATACTTTCGCATATTTCTCATACTTGTTGGCCAGATCCTGGGCTTTTTCTGGTTTGGATCACATAGTAATGTGGTACCACACTGACACAGACAATTAAACCTGGTTTCGATCAATATTTTAGAGGATAACACATGTTAGGTCTCGGTTAGGTCTGGGATTTGCACTCATCAGGATCATACTTTCGCATATTTCTCATACTTGATGGCCAGATTCTGGGCTTTTTTTTGCTTAGACCACGTAGTAATGTGGTACCAAACTGAAACAGTCAATTAAACCCGGTTTCGATCAATATTTTAGAGGATAACACATGTTAGGTCTAGGTTAGGTCTGGGATTTGCACTCATCAGGATCATACTTATGCATATTTCTCATACTTGATGGCCAGATTCTGGGCTTTTTTTGGCTTAGATAACGTAGTAATGTGGTACCAAACTGAAACAGTATATTAATCCTGGTTTCGATCAATATTTTAGAGGATAACACTTGTTAGGTCTAGGTTAGGTTTGGGATTTGCCCTCATCAGGCTCATACTTTCACATATTTCTCATACTTGATGGCCAGATTCTGGGCTTTTTTCGGCTTAGATAACGTAGTAATGTGGTACCAAACTGAAACAGTATATTAAACCTTGTTTCGATCAATATTTTAGAGGATAACACATGTTAGGTCTAGGTTAGGTCTGGGATTTGCACTCATCTGGCTCATACTTTCGCATATTTCTCATACTTGATGGCCAGATTCTGGGCTATTTTTGGTTTCGATCACGTAGCAATGCGGTACCACATAGAAACTGTCAATTAAGCCTAGTCTGGGTCAACATTTCAAAGGATAACACATGTTAGGTCTAGGTTAGGTCTGGGATTTGCACTCATCAGGATCATACTTTCGCATATTTCTCATACTTGATGGCCAGATTCTGGGCATTTTTTGGCTTAGATCACGTAGTAATGTGGTACCAAACTGAAACAGTATATTAAACCTGGTTTCGATCAATATTTTAGAGGATAACGCATGTTAGGTCTAGGTTAGGTCTGGGATTTGCACTCATCAGGATCATACTTTCGCATATTTCTCATACTTGATTGCCAGATTCTGGGCTTTCTCCGGTATGGGTCACGTAGTAATGTGGTACCAGACTGAAACAGTCGACTAAACCTGGTCTCGATCAATATTTCAGAGGATAACGCATGTTAGGTCTAGGTTAGGTCTGGGATTTGCTCTCATCAGGCTCATACTTTCGCATATTTCTCATACTTGTTGGCCAGATCCTGGGCTTTTTCTGGTTTGGATCACATAGTAATGTGGTACCACACTGACACAGACAATTAAACCTGGTTTCGATCAATATTTTAGAGGATAACACATGTTAGGTCTCGGTTAGGTCTGGGATTTGCACTCATCAGGATCATACTTTCGCATATTTCTCATACTTGATGGCCAGATTCTGGGCTTTTTTTTGCTTAGACCACGTAGTAATGTGGTACCAAACTGAAACAGTCAATTAAACCCGGTTTCGATCAATATTTTAGAGGATAACACATGTTAGGTCTAGGTTAGGTCTGGGATTTGCACTCATCAGGATCATACTTATGCATATTTCTCATACTTGATGGCCAGATTCTGGGCTTTTTTTGGCTTAGATAACGTAGTAATGTGGTACCAAACTGAAACAGTATATTAATCCTGGTTTCGATCAATATTTTAGAGGATAACACATGTTAGGTCTAGGTTAGGTTTGGGATTTGCCCTCATCAGGCTCATACTTTCACATATTTCTCATACTTGATGGCCAGATTCTGGGCTTTTTTTGGCTTAGATAACGTAGTAATGTGGTACCAAACTGAAACAGTATATTAAACCTGGTTTCGATCAATATTTTAGAGGATAACACATGTTAGGTCTAGGTTAGGTCTGGGATTTGCCCTCACCAGGCTCATACTTTCGCATATTTCACATACTTGTTGGCCAGATCCTGGGCTTTTCCTGGTTTGGATCAGATAGTAATGTGGTACCACACTGACACAGACAATTAAACCTGGTTTCGATCAATATTTTAGAGGATAACACATGTTAGGCCTCGGTTAGGTCTGGGATTTGCACTCATCAGGATCATACTTTCGCATATTTCTCATACTTGTTGGCCAGATTCTGGGCTTTTTCCGGTATGGGTCACGTGGTTATGTGGTACCACACTGAAACAGTCAATTAAGCCTAGTCTGGGTCAACATTTCAAAGGATAACACATGTTAGGTCTAGGTTAGGTCTGGGATTTGCACTCATCAGGATCATACTTTCGCATATTTCTCATACTTGATTGCCAGATTCTGGGCTTTCTCCGGTATGGGTCACGTAGTAATGTGGTACCAGACTGAAACAGTCGACTAAACCTGGTCTCGATCAATATTTCAGAGGATAACGAATGTTAGGTCTAGGTTAGGTCTGGGATTTGCTCTCATCTGGCTCATACTTTCGCATATTTCTCATACTTGTTGGCCAGATCCTGGGCTTTTTCTGGTTTGGATCACATAGTAATGTGGTACCACACTGACACAGACAATTAAACCTGGTTTCGATCAATATTTTAGAGGATAACACATGTTAGGTCTCGGTTAGGTCTGGGATTTGCACTCATCAGGATCATACTTTCGCATATTTCTCATACTTGATGGCCAGATTCTGGGCTTTTTTTTGCTTAGACCACGTAGTAATGTGGTACCAAACTGAAACAGTCAATTAAACCCGGTTTCGATCAATATTTTAGAGGATAACACATGTTAGGTCTAGGTTAGGTCTGGGATTTGCACTCATCAGGATCATACTTATGCATATTTCTCATACTTGATGGCCAGATTCTGGGCTTTTTTTGGCTTAGATAACGTAGTAATGTGGTACCAAACTGAAACAGTATATTAATCCTGGTTTCGATCAATATTTTAGAGGATAACACTTGTTAGGTCTAGGTTAGGTTTGGGATTTGCCCTCATCAGGCTCATACTTTCACATATTTCTCATACTTGATGGCCAGATTCTGGGCTTCTTTTGGCTTACACCACGTAGTAATGTGGCACCAAACTGAAACAGTCAATTAAACCCGGTTTCGATCAATATTTTAGAGGATAACACATGTTAGGTCTAGGTTAGGTCTGGGATTTGCACTCATCAGGCTCATACTTTCGCATATTTCTCATACTTAATGGCCAGATTCTGGGCTTTTTCCGGTATGGGTCACGTGGTTATGTGGTACCACACTGAAACAGTCAATTAAGCCTAGTCTGGGTCAACATTTCAAAGGATGACACAAGTTAGGTCTAGGTTAGGTCTGGGATTTGCACTTATCAGGATCATACTTATGCATATTTCTCATACTTGATGGCCAAATTCTGGGCTTTTTTTTGGCTTGGATCACGTAGTAATGTGGTACCACACTGAAACAGTCGACTAAACCATGTCACGATCAATATTTTAGAGGATAACACATGTTAGGTCAAGGTTAGGTCTGGATTTGCTCTCATCAGGCTCATACTTTCGCATATTTCTCATACTTGATGGCCAGATTCTGGGCTTTTTTTGGCTTAGATCACGCAGTAATGTGGTACCAAACTGAAACAGTATATTAAACCTGGTTTCGATCAATATTTTAGAGGATAACGCATGTTAGGTCTAGGATAGGTCTGGGATTTGCTCTCATCAGGCTCATACTTTCGCATATTTCTCATACTTGATGGCCAGATTCTGGGCTTTTTTTGGTTTGGATCACGTAGTAATGTGGCACCAAACTGAAACAGTCAATTAAACCCGGTTTCGATCAATATTTTAGAGGATAACACATGTTAGGTCTAGGTTAGGTCTGGGATTTGCACTCATCTGGCTCATACTTTCGCATATTTCTCATACTTGATGGCCAGATTCTGGGCTATTTTTGGTTTCGATCACGTAGCAATGCGGTACCACATAGAAACTGTCAATTAAGCCTAGTCTGGGTCAACATTTCAAAGGATAACACATGTTAGGTCTAGGTTAGGTCTGGGATTTGCACTCATCAGGATCATACTTTCGCATATTTCTCATACTTGATGGCCAGATTCTGGGCATTTTTTGGCTTAGATCACGTAGTAATGTGGTACCAAACTGAAACAGTATATTAAACCTGGTTTCGATCAATATTTTAGAGGATAACGCATGTTAGGTCTAGGTTAGGTCTGGGATTTGCACTCATCAGGATCATACTTTCGCATATTTCTCATACTTGATTGCCAGATTCTGGGCTTTCTCCGGTATGGGTCACGTAGTAATGTGGTACCAGACTGAAACAGTCGACTAAACCTGGTCTCGATCAATATTTCAGAGGATAACGCATGTTAGGTCTAGGTTAGGTCTGGGATTTGCTCTCATCAGGCTCATACTTTCGCATATTTCTCATACTTGTTGGCCAGATCCTGGGCTTTTTCTGGTTTGGATCACATAGTAATGTGGTACCACACTGACACAGACAATTAAACCTGGTTTCGATCAATATTTTAGAGGATGACACATGTTAGGTCTCGGTTAGGTCTGGGATTTGCACTCATCAGGATCATACTTTCGCATATTTCTCATACTTGATGGCCAGATTCTGGGCTTTTTTTTGCTTAGACCACGTAGTAATGTGGTACCAAACTGAAACAGTCAATTAAACCCGGTTTCCATCAATATTTTAGAGGATAACACATGTTAGGTCTAGGTTAGGTCTGGGATTTGCACTCATCAGGATCATACTTATGCATATTTCTCATACTTGATGGCCAGATTCTGGGCTTTTTTTGGCTTAGATAACGTAGTAATGTGGTACCAAACTGAAACAGTATATTAATCCTGGTTTCGATCAATATTTTAGAGGATAACACATGTTAGGTCTAGGTTAGGTTTGGGATTTGCCCTCATCAGGCTCATACTTTCACATATTTCTCATACTTGATGGCCAGATTCTGGGCTTTTTTTGGCTTAGATAACGTAGTAATGTGGTACCAAACTGAAACAGTATATTAAACCTGGTTTCGATCAATATTTTAGAGGATAACACATGTTAGGTCTAGGTTAGGTCTGGGATTTGCCCTCACCAGGCTCATACTTTCGCATATTTCACATACTTGTTGGCCAGATCCTGGGCTTTTCCTGGTTTGGATCAGATAGTAATGTGGTACCACACTGACACAGACAATTAAACCTGGTTTCGATCAATATTTTAGAGGATAACACATGTTAGGTCTCGGTTAGGTCTGGGATTTGCACTCATCAGGATCATACTTTCGCATATTTCTCATACTTGATGGCCAGATTCTGGGCTTTTTTTTGCTTAGACCACGTAGTAATGTGGTACCACACTGAAACAGTCGACTAAACCATGTCACGATCAATATTTTAGAGGATAACACATGTTAGGTCAAGGTTAGGTCTGGATTTGCTCTCATCAGGCTCATACTTTCGCATATTTCTCATACTTGATGGCCAGATTCTGGGCTTTTTTTGGCTTAGATCACGCAGTAATGTGGTACCAAACTGAAACAGTATATTAAACCTGGTTTCGATCAATATTTTAGAGGATAACGCATGTTAGGTCTAGGATAGGTCTGGGATTTGCTCTCATCAGGCTCATACTTTCGCATATTTCTCATACTTGATGGCCAGATTCTGGGCTTTTTTTGGTTTGGATCACGTAGCAATGCGGTACCACATAGAAACAGTCCATCAAACCTGGTTTCGTTCGATATTTTAGAGGATAACGCATGTTAGGTCTCGGTTAGGTCTAGGATTCGGTCTCATCAGGCTCATACCGTCGCATATTTCTCATACTTGTTGGCCAGATCCTGGGGCTTTTCTGGTATGGATCACGTAGTAATGTGGTACCACACTGAAGCAGTCGACCAAACCTGGTCTCGATCAATATTTTAGGGTATAACGCATGTTAGGTCTAGGTTTGGTCTGGGATTTGCACTTATCAGGCTCATACTTTCGCATATTTCTCATACTTGATGGCCAGATCCTGGGCTTTTTCTGGTTTGGATCACATAGTAATGTGGTTCCAGACTGAAACAGTCGACTAAACCTGGTCTCGATCAATATTTCAGAGGATAACGCATGTTAGGTCTAGGTTAGGTCTGAGATTTGCTCTCATCAGGCTCATACTTTCGCATATTTCTCATACTTGTTGGCCAGATCCTGGGCTTCCACTGGTTTGGATCACGTAGTAATGTGGTACCACACTGAAACAGTCGACTAAACCTGGTCACGATCTATATTTTACGGGATAACGCATGTTAGGTCTAGGTTAGGTCTGGGATTTGCCCTCATCAGGCTCATTCTTTTGCATATTTTTCATACTTCATGGCCAGATTCTGGGCTTTTTTTGGCTTGGATCACGTAGCAATGTGGTACCACACTGAAGCTGTCTATCAAACCTGGTTTCGATCAATATTTTAGGGTATAACGCATGTTAGGTCTAGGTTTGGTCTGGGATTTGCACTTATCAGGCTCATACTTTCGCATATTTCTCATACTTGATGGCCAGATCCTGGGCTTTTTCTGGTTTGGATCACATAGTAATGTGGTTCCAGACTGAAACTGTCTATCAAACCTGGTTTCGATCAATATTTTAGAGGATAACGCATGTTAGGTCTAGGATAGGTCTGAGATTTGCTCTCATCAGGCTCATACATTCGCATATTTCTCATACTTGATTGCCAGATTCTGGGCTTTCTCCGGTATGGGTCACGTAGTAATGTGGTACCAGACTGAAACAGTCGACTAAACCTGACCTCGATCAATATTTCAGAGGATAACACATGTTAGGTCTAGGTTAGGTCTGGGATTTGCTCTCCTCAGGCTCATACTTTCGCATATTTCTCATACTTGTTGGCCAGATTCTGGGCTTTTTTTGGCTTAGATAACGTAGTAATGTGGTACCAAACTGAAACAGTATATTAAACCTTGTTTCGATCAATATTTTAGAGGATAACACATGTTAGGTCTAGGTTAGGTCTGGGATTTGCCCTCATCAGGCTCATACTTTTGCATATTTCTCATACTTGATGGCCTGATTCTGGGCTTTTTCCGGTATGGGTCACGTGGTTATGTGGTACCACACTGAAACAGTCAATAAAGCCTAGTCTGGGTCAACATTTCAAAGGATAACACATGTTAGGTCTAGGTTAGGTCTAGGATTTGCACTCATCAGGATCATACTTATGCATATTTCTCATACTTGTTGGCCAGATTCTGGGCTTTTTTCGGCTTAGATAACGTAGTAATGTGGTACCAAACTGAAACAGTATATTAAACCTTGTTTCGATCAATATTTTAGAGGATAACACATGTTAGGTCTAGGTTAGGTCTGGGATTTGCCCTCATCAGGCTCATACTTTTGCATATTTCTCATACTTGATGGCCGGATTCTGGGCCTTTTTTGGCTTGGATCACGTAGCAATGTGGTACCACACTGAAACTGTCTATCAAACCTGGTTTCGATCAATATTGTAGAGGATAACGCATGTTAGGCCTAGGTTAGGTCTGGGATTTGCTCTCATCAGGCTTATACTTTCGCATATTTATCAATCTTGTTGGCCAGATCCTGGGCTTCCACTGGTTTGGATCACGTAGTAATGTGGTACCACACTGAAACAGTCGACTAAACCTGGTCACGATCAATATTTTAGGGAATAACGCATGTTAGGTCTAGGTTAGGTCTGGGATTTGATCCCATCAGGCTCATACTTTCGCATATTTCTCATACTTGATGGCCAGATTCTGGGCTTTTTTTGGCTTGGATCACGTAGCAATGTGGTACCACACTGAAACTGTCTATCAAACCTGGTTTCGATCAATATTTTAGGGGATAAGGCATGTTAGGTATAGGTTGGGTCTGGGATTTGCACTCATCAGGCTCATACTTTCGCATATTTCTCATACTTGATGGCCAGATTCTGGGCTTTTTTTGGCTTGGATCACGTAGCAATGTGGTACCACACTGAAGCTGTCTATCAAACCTGGTTTCGATCAATATTTTAGGGGATAACGCATGTTAGGTCTAGGTTTGGTCTGGGATTTGCACTTATCAGGCTCATACTTTCGCATATTTCTCATACTTGTTGGCCAGATCCTGGGCTTTTTCTGGTTTGGATCACATAGTAATGTGGTACCACACTGACACAGTCAATTAACCCCGGTTTTGATCAATATTTTAGAGGATAACACATGTTAGGTCTAGGTTAGGTCTGGGATTTGCACTCATCAGGCTCATACTTTCGCATATTTCTCATATTTGATGGGCAGATTCTGATCTTTTCTTTCCTTGGTTCACGTAGTAATGGGGTACCCCACTGAAACAGTCTATTAAACCTGGTTTCGATCAATATCTTAGAGGATATCGCATGTTAGGTCTAGGTTAGGTCTGGGATTTGCTCTCATCAGGCTCATACTTTCGCATATTTCTCATACTTGATGGCCGGATTCTGGGCTTTTTTTGGCTTGGATCACGTAGCAATGTGGTACCACACTGAAACTGTCGACTAAACCTGGTCTCGATCAATATTTCAGAGGATAACACATGTTAGGTCTAGGTTAGGTCTGGGATTTGCACTCATCAGGCTCATACTTTCGCATATTTCTCATATTTGATGGCCAGATTCTGATCTTTTCTTTCCTTGGTTCACGTAGTAATGGGGTACCCCACTGAAACAGTCTATTAAACCTGGTTTCGATCAATATCTTAGAGGATATCGCATGTTAGGTCTAGGTTAGGTCTGGGATTTGCTCTCATCAGGCTCATACTTTCGCATATTTCTCATACTTGATGGCCGGATTCTGGGCTTTTTTTGGCTTGGATCACGTAGCAATGTGGTACCACACTGAAACTGTCGACTAAACCTGGTTTCGATCTATATTTTAGGGGATACCGCATGTTAGGTCTAGGTTAGGTCTGGGATTTGCTCTCACCAGGCTCATACTTTCGCATATTTCTCATATTTGATGGCCAGATTCTGATCTTTTCTTTCCTTGGTTCACGTAGCAGTGTGGTACCAAACTGAAACAGTCAATTAAACCCGGTTTCGATCAATATTTTAGAGGATAACACATGTTAGGTCTAGGTTAGGTCTGGGATTTGCACTCATCAGGCTCATACTTTCGCATATTTCTCATACTTAATGGCCAGATTCTGGGCTTTTTCCGGTATGGGTCACGTGGTTATGTGGTACCACACTGAAACAGTCAATTAAGCCTAGTCTGGGTCAACATTTCAAAGGATGACACAAGTTAGGTCTAGGTTAGGTCTGGGATTTGCACTTATCAGGATCATACTTATGCATATTTCTCATACTTGATGGCCAGATTCTGGGCTTTTTTTGGCTTAGATCACGCAGTAATGTGGTACCAAACTGAAACAGTCAATTAAACCCGGTTTCGATCAATATTTTAGAGGATAACACATGTTAGGTCTAGGTTAGGTCTGGGATTTGCACTCATCTGGCTCATACTTTCGCATATTTCTCATACTTGATGGCCAGATTCTGGGCTATTTTTGGTTTCGATCACGTAGCAATGCGGTACCACATAGAAACTGTCAATTAAGCCTAGTCTGGGTCAACATTTCAAAGGATAACACATGTTAGGTCTAGGTTAGGTCTGGGATTTGCACTCATCAGGATCATACTTTCGCATATTTCTCATACTTGATGGCCAGATTCTGGGCATTTTTTGGCTTAGATCACGTAGTAATGTGGTACCAAACTGAAACAGTATATTAAACCTGGTTTCGATCAATATTTTAGAGGATAACGCATGTTAGGTCTAGGTTAGGTCTGGGATTTGCACTCATCAGGATCATACTTTCGCATATTTCTCATACTTGATTGCCAGATTCTGGGCTTTCTCCGGTATGGGTCACGTAGTAATGTGGTACCAGACTGAAACAGTCGACTAAACCTGGTCTCGATCAATATTTCAGAGGATAACGCATGTTAGGTCTTGGTTAGGTCTGGGATTTGCTCTCATCAGGCTCATACTTTCGCATATTTCTCATACTTGTTGGCCAGATCCTGGGCTTTTTCTGGTTTGGATCACATAGTAATGTGGTACCACACTGACACAGACAATTAAACCTGGTTTCGATCAATATTTTAGAGGATAACACATGTTAGGTCTAGGTTAGGTCTGGGATTTGCACTCAACAGGATCATACTTATGCATATTTCTCATACTTGATGGCCAGATTCTGGGCTTTTTTTGGCTTAGATAACGTAGTAATGTGGTACCAAACTGAAACAGTATATTAATCCTGGTTTCGATCAATATTTTAGAGGATAACACATGTTAGGTCTAGGTTAGGTTTGGGATTTGCCCTCATCAGGCTCATACTTTCACATATTTCTCATACTTGATGGCCAGATTCTGGGCTTTTTTTGGCTTACACCACGTAGTAATGTGGCACCAAACTGAAACAGTCAATTAAACCCGGTTTCGATCAATATTTTAGAGGATAACACATGTTAGGTCTAGGTTAGGTCTGGGATTTGCACTCATCAGGCTCATACTTTCGCATATTTCTCATACTTAATGGCCAGATTCTGGGCTTTTTCCGGTATGGGTCACGTGGTTATGTGGTACCACACTGAAACAGTCAATTAAGCCTAGTCTGGGTCAACATTTCAAAGGATGACACAAGTTAGGTCTAGGTTAGGTCTGGGATTTGCACTTATCAGGATCATACTTATGCATATTTCTCATACTTGATGGCCAAATTCTGGGCTTTTTTTTGGCTTGGATCACGTAGTAATGTGGTACCACACTGAAACAGTCGACTAAACCATGTCACGATCAATATTTTAGAGGATAACACATGTTAGGTCAAGGTTAGGTCTGGATTTGCTCTCATCAGGCTCATACTTTCGCATATTTCTCATACTTGATGGCCAGATTCTGGGCTTTTTTTGGCTTAGATCACGCAGTAATGTGGTACCAAACTGAAACAGTATATTAAACCTGGTTTCAATCAATATTTTAGAGGATAACGCATGTTAGGTCTAGGATAGGTCTGGGATTTGCTCTCATCAGGCTCATACTTTCGCATATTTCTCATACTTGATGGCCAGATTCTGGGCTTTTTTTGGTTTGGATCACGTAGCAATGCGGTACCACATAGAAACAGTCCATCAAACCTGGTTTCGTTCGATATTTTAGAGGATAACGCATGTTAGGTCTCGGTTAGGTCTAGGATTCGGTCTCATCAGGCTCATACCGTCGCATATTTCTCATACTTGTTGGCCAGATCCTGGGGCTTTTCTGGTATGGATCACGTAGTAATGTGGTACCACACTGAAGCAGTCGACCAAACCTGGTCTCGATCAATATTTTAGGGTATAACGCATGTTAGGTCTAGGTTTGGTCTGGGATTTGCACTTATCAGGCTCATACTTTCGCATATTTCTCATACTTGATGGCCAGATCCTGGGCTTTTTCTGGTTTGGATCACATAGTAATGTGGTTCCAGACTGAAACAGTCGACTAAACCTGGTCTCGATCAATATTTCAGAGGATAACGCATGTTAGGTCTAGGTTAGGTCTGAGATTTGCTCTCATCAGGCTCATACTTTCGCATATTTCTCATACTTGTTGGCCAGATCCTGGGCTTCCACTGGTTTGGATCACGTAGTAATGTGGTACCACACTGAAACAGTCGACTAAACCTGGTCACGATCTATATTTTACGGGATAACGCATGTTAGGTCTAGGTTAGGTCTGGGATTTGCCCTCATCAGGCTCATACTTTTGCATATTTTTCATACTTCATGGCCAGATTCTGGGCTTTTTTTGGCTTGGATCACGTAGCAATGTGGTACCACACTGAAGCTGTCTATCAAACCTGGTTTCGATCAATATTTTAGGGTATAACGCATGTTAGGTCTAGGTTTGGTCTGGGATTTGCACTTATCAGGCTCATACTTTCGCATATTTCTCATACTTGATGGCCAGATCCTGGGCTTTTTCTGGTTTGGATCACATAGTAATGTGGTTCCAGACTGAAACTGTCTATCAAACCTGGTTTCGATCAATATTTTAGAGGATAACGCATGTTAGGTCTAGGATAGGTCTGAGATTTGCTCTCATCAGGCTCATACATTCGCATATTTCTCATACTTGATTGCCAGATTCTGGGCTTTCTCCGGTATGGGTCACGTAGTAATGTGGTACCAGACTGAAACAGTCGACTAAACCTGACCTCGATCAATATTTCAGAGGATAACACATGTTCGGTCTAGGTTAGGTCTGGGATTTGCTCTCCTCAGGCTCATACTTTCGCATATTTCTCATACTTGTTGGCCAGATTCTGGGCTTTTTTCGGCTTAGATAACGTAGTAATGTGGTACCAAACTGAAACTGTCTATCAAACCTGGTTTCGATCAATATTTTAGAGGATAACGCATGTTAGGTCTAGGATAGGTCTGAGATTTGCTCTCATCAGGCTCATACATTCGCATATTTCTCATACTTGATTGCCAGATTCTGGGCTTTCTCCGGTATGGGTCACGTAGTAATGTGGTACCACACAGAAACAGTCGACTAAACCTGGTCACGATCTATATTTTACGGGATAACGCATGTTAGGTCTAGGTTAGGTCTGGGATTTGCCCTCATCAGGCTCATACTTTTGCATATTTCTCATACTTGATGGCCTGATTCTGGGCTTTTTCCGGTATGGGTCACGTGGTTATGTGGTACCACACTGAAACAGTCAATAAAGCCTAGTCTGGGTCAACATTTCAAAGGATAACACATGTTAGGTCTAGGTTAGGTCTGGGATTTGCACTCATCAGGATCATACTTATGCATATTTCTCATATTTGATGGCCAGATTCTGATCTTTTCTTTCCTTGGTTCACGTAGTAATGGGGTACCCCACTGAAACAGTCTATTAAACCTGGTTTCGATCAATATCTTAGAGGATATCGCATGTTAGGTCTAGGTTAGGTCTGGGATTTGCTCTCATCAGGCTCATACTTTCGCATATTTCTCATACTTGATGGCCGGATTCTGGGCTTTTTTTGGCTTGGATCACGTAGCAATGTGGTACCACACTGAAACTGTCGACTAAACCTGGTTTCGATCTATATTTTAGGGGATACCGCATGTTAGGTCTAGGTTAGGTCTGGGATTTGCTCTCACCAGGCTCATACTTTCGCATATTTCTCATATTTGATGGCCAGATTCTGATCTTTTCTTTCCTTGGTTCACGTAGCAGTGTGGTACCAAACTGAAACAGTCAATTAAACCCGGTTTCGATCAATATTTTAGAGGATAACACATGTTAGGTCTAGGTTAGGTCTGGGATTTGCACTCATCAGGCTCATACTTTCGCATATTTCTCATACTTAATGGCCAGATTCTGGGCTTTTTCCGGTATGGGTCACGTGGTTATGTGGTACCACACTGAAACAGTCAATTAAGCCTAGTCTGGGTCAACATTTCAAAGGATGACACAAGTTAGGTCTAGGTTAGGTCTGGGATTTGCACTTATCAGGATCATACTTATGCATATTTCTCATACTTGATGGCCAGATTCTGGGCTTTTTTTGGCTTAGATCACGCAGTAATGTGGTACCAAACTGAAACAGTCAATTAAACCCGGTTTCGATCAATATTTTAGAGGATAACACATGTTAGGTCTAGGTTAGGTCTGGGATTTGCACTCATCTGGCTCATACTTTCGCATATTTCTCATACTTGATGGCCAGATTCTGGGCTATTTTTGGTTTCGATCACGTAGCAATGCGGTACCACATAGAAACTGTCAATTAAGCCTAGTCTGGGTCAACATTTCAAAGGATAACACATGTTAGGTCTAGGTTAGGTCTGGGATTTGCACTCATCAGGATCATACTTTCGCATATTTCTCATACTTGATGGCCAGATTCTGGGCATTTTTTGGCTTAGATCACGTAGTAATGTGGTACCAAACTGAAACAGTATATTAAACCTGGTTTCGATCAATATTTTAGAGGATAACGCATGTTAGGTCTAGGTTAGGTCTGGGATTTGCACTCATCAGGATCATACTTTCGCATATTTCTCATACTTGATTGCCAGATTCTGGGCTTTCTCCGGTATGGGTCACGTAGTAATGTGGTACCAGACTGAAACAGTCGACTAAACCTGGTCTCGATCAATATTTCAGAGGATAACGCATGTTAGGTCTTGGTTAGGTCTGGGATTTGCTCTCATCAGGCTCATACTTTCGCATATTTCTCATACTTGTTGGCCAGATCCTGGGCTTTTTCTGGTTTGGATCACATAGTAATGTGGTACCACACTGACACAGACAATTAAACCTGGTTTCGATCAATATTTTAGAGGATAACACATGTTAGGTCTCGGTTAGGTCTGGGATTTGCACTCATCAGGATCATACTTTCGCATATTTCTCATACTTGATGGCCAGATTCTGGGCTTTTTTTTGCTTAGACCACGTAGTAATGTGGTACCAAACTGAAACAGTCAATTAAACCCGGTTTCGATCAATATTTTAGAGGATAACACATGTTAGGTCTAGGTTAGGTCTGGGATTTGCACTCAACAGGATCATACTTATGCATATTTCTCATACTTGATGGCCAGATTCTGGGCTTTTTTTGGCTTAGATAACGTAGTAATGTGGTACCAAACTGAAACAGTATATTAATCCTGGTTTCGATCAATATTTTAGAGGATAACACATGTTAGGTCTAGGTTAGGTTTGGGATTTGCCCTCATCAGGCTCATACTTTCACATATTTCTCATACTTGATGGCCAGATTCTGGGCTTTTTTTGGCTTACACCACGTAGTAATGTGGCACCAAACTGAAACAGTCAATTAAACCCGGTTTCGATCAATATTTTAGAGGATAACACATGTTAGGTCTAGGTTAGGTCTGGGATTTGCACTCATCAGGCTCATACTTTCGCATATTTCTCATACTTAATGGCCAGATTCTGGGCTTTTTCCGGTATGGGTCACGTGGTTATGTGGTACCACACTGAAACAGTCAATTAAGCCTAGTCTGGGTCAACATTTCAAAGGATGACACAAGTTAGGTCTAGGTTAGGTCTGGGATTTGCACTTATCAGGATCATACTTATGCATATTTCTCATACTTGATGGCCAAATTCTGGGCTTTTTTTTGGCTTGGATCACGTAGTCATGTGGTACCACACTGAAACAGTCGACTAAACCATGTCACGATCAATATTTTAGAGGATAACACATGTTAGGTCAAGGTTAGGTCTGGATTTGCTCTCATCAGGCTCATACTTTCGCATATTTCTCATACTTGATGGCCAGATTCTGGGCTTTTTTTGGCTTAGATCACGCAGTAATGTGGTACCAAACTGAAACAGTATATTAAACCTGGTTTCAATCAATATTTTAGAGGATAACGCATGTTAGGTCTAGGATAGGTCTGGGATTTGCTCTCATCAGGCTCATACTTTCGCATATTTCTCATACTTGATGGCCAGATTCTGGGCTTTTTTTGGTTTGGATCACGTAGCAATGCGGTACCACATAGAAACAGTCCATCAAACCTGGTTTCGTTCGATATTTTAGAGGATAACGCATGTTAGGTCTCGGTTAGGTCTAGGATTCGGTCTCATCAGGCTCATACCGTCGCATATTTCTCATACTTGTTGGCCAGATCCTGGGGCTTTTCTGGTATGGATCACGTAGTAATGTGGTACCACACTGAAGCAGTCGACCAAACCTGGTCTCGATCAATATTTTAGGGTATAACGCATGTTAGGTCTAGGTTTGGTCTGGGATTTGCACTTATCAGGCTCATACTTTCGCATATTTCTCATACTTGATGGCCAGATCCTGGGCTTTTTCTGGTTTGGATCACATAGTAATGTGGTTCCAGACTGAAACAGTCGACTAAACCTGGTCTCGATCAATATTTCAGAGGATAACGCATGTTAGGTCTAGGTTAGGTCTGAGATTTGCTCTCATCAGGCTCATACTTTCGCATATTTCTCATACTTGTTGGCCAGATCCTGGGCTTCCACTGGTTTGGATCACGTAGTAATGTGGTACCACACTGAAACAGTCGACTAAACCTGGTCACGATCTATATTTTACGGGATAACGCATGTTAGGTCTAGGTTAGGTCTGGGATTTGCCCTCATCAGGCTCATACTTTTGCATATTTTTCATACTTCATGGCCAGATTCTGGGCTTTTTTTGGCTTGGATCACGTAGCAATGTGGTACCACACTGAAGCTGTCTATCAAACCTGGTTTCGATCAATATTTTAGGGTATAACGCATGTTAGGTCTAGGTTTGGTCTGGGATTTGCACTTATCAGGCTCATACTTTCGCATATTTCTCATACTTGATGGCCAGATCCTGGGCTTTTTCTGGTTTGGATCACATAGTAATGTGGTTCCAGACTGAAACTGTCTATCAAACCTGGTTTCGATCAATATTTTAGAGGATAACGCATGTTAGGTCTAGGATAGGTCTGAGATTTGCTCTCATCAGGCTCATACATTCGCATATTTCTCATACTTGATTGCCAGATTCTGGGCTTTCTCCGGTATGGGTCACGTAGTAATGTGGTACCAGACTGAAACAGTCGACTAAACCTGACCTCGATCAATATTTCAGAGGATAACACATGTTCGGTCTAGGTTAGGTCTGGGATTTGCTCTCCTCAGGCTCATACTTTCGCATATTTCTCATACTTGTTGGCCAGATTCTGGGCTTTTTTCGGCTTAGATAACGTAGTAATGTGGTACCAAACTGAAACAGTATATTAAACCTTGTTTCGATCAATATTTTAGAGGATAACACATGTTAGGTCTAGGTTAGGTCTGGGATTTGCCCTCATCAGGCTCATACTTTTGCATATTTCTCATACTTGATGGCCTGATTCTGGGCTTTTTCCGGTATGGGTCACGTGGTTATGTGGTACCACACTGAAACAGTCAATAAAGCCTAGTCTGGGTCAACATTTCAAAGGATAACACATGTTAGGTCTAGGTTAGGTCTGGGATTTGCACTCATCAGGATCATACTTATGCATATTTCTCATACTTGTTGGCCAGATTCTGGGCTTTTTTCGGCTTAGATAACGTAGTAATGTGGTACCAAACTGAAACAGTATATTAAACCTTGTTTCGATCAATATTTTAGAGGATAACACATGTTAGGTCTAGGTTAGGTCTGGGATTTGCCCTCATCAGGCTCATACTTTTGCATATTTCTCATACTTGATGGCCGGATTCTGGGCCTTTTTTGGCTTGGATCACGTAGCAATGTGGTACCACACTGAAACTGTCTATCAAACCTGGTTTCGATCAATATTGTAGAGGATAACGCATGTTAGGCCTAGGTTAGGTCTGGGATTTGCTCTCATCAGGCTTATACTTTCGCATATTTATCAATCTTGTTGGCCAGATCCTGGGCTTCCACTGGTTTGGATCACGTAGTAATGTGGTACCACACTGAAACAGTCGACTAAACCTGGTCACGATCAATATTTTAGGGAATAACGCATGTTAGGTCTAGGTTAGGTCTGGGATTTGATCCCATCAGGCTCATACTTTCGCATATTTCTCATACTTGATGGCCAGATTCTGGGCTTTTTTTGGCTTGGATCACGTAGCAATGTGGTACCACACTGAAACTGTCTATCAAACCTGGTTTCGATCAATATTTTAGGGGATAACACATGTTAGGTCTAGGTTAGGTCTGGGATTTGCACTCATCAGGATCATACTTTCGCATATTTCTCATACTTGATGGCCAGATTCTGGGCATTTTTTGGCTTAGATCACGTAGTAATGTGGTACCAAACTGAAACAGTATATTAAACCTGGTTTCGATCAATATTTTAGAGGATAACGCATGTTAGGTCTAGGTTAGGTCTGGGATTTGCACTCATCAGGATCATACTTTCGCATATTTCTCATACTTGATTGCCAGATTCTGGGCTTTCTCCGGTATGGGTCACGTAGTAATGTGGTACCAGACTGAAACAGTCGACTAAACCTGGTCTCGATCAATATTTCAGAGGATAACGCATGTTAGGTCTAGGTTAGGTCTGGGATTTGCTCTCATCAGGCTCATACTTTCGCATATTTCTCATACTTGTTGGCCAGATCCTGGGCTTTTTCTGGTTTGGATCACATAGTAATGTGGTACCACACTGACACAGACAATTAAACCTGGTTTCGATCAATATTTTAGAGGATAACACATGTTAGGTCTCGGTTAGGTCTGGGATTTGCACTCATCAGGATCATACTTTCGCATATTTCTCATACTTGATGGCCAGATTCTGGGCTTTTTTTTGCTTAGACCACGTAGTAATGTGGTACCAAACTGAAACAGTCAATTAAACCCGGTTTCGATCAATATTTTAGAGGATAACACATGTTAGGTCTAGGTTAGGTCTGGGATTTGCACTCATCAGGCTCATACTTTCGCATATTTCTCATACTTGTTGGCCAGATCCTGGGCTTTTTCTGGTTTGGATCACATAGTAATGTGGTACCACACTGAAACAGTCAATTAAGCCTAGTCTGGGTCAACATTTCAAAGGATGACACAAGTTAGGTCTAGGTTAGGTCTGGGATTTGCACTTATCAGGATCATACTTATGCATATTTCTCATACTTGATGGCCAAATTCTGGGCTTTTTTTTGGCTTGGATCACGTAGTAATGTGGTACCACACAGAAACAGTCGACTAAACCATGTCACGATCAATATTTCAGAGGATAACGCATGTTAGGTCTAGGTTAGGTCTGAGATTTGCTCTCATCAGGCTCATACTTTCGCATATTTCTCATACTTGTTGGCCAGATCCTGGGCTTCCACTGGTTTGGATCACGTAGTAATGTGGTACCACACTGAAACAGTCGACTAAACCTGGTCACGATCTATATTTTACGGGATAACGCATGTTAGGTCTAGGTTAGGTCTGGGATTTGCCCTCATCAGGCTCATACTTTTGCATATTTTTCATACTTCATGGCCAGATTCTGGGCTTTTTTTGGCTTGATCACGTAGCAATGTGGTACCACACTGAAGCTGTCTATCAAACCTGGTTTCGATCAATATTTTAGGGTATAACGCATGTTAGGTCTAGGTTTGGTCTGGGATTTGCACTTATCAGGCTCATACTTTCGCATATTTCTCATACTTGATGGCCAGATCCTGGGCTTTTTCTGGTTTGGATCACATAGTAATGTGGTTCCAGACTGAAACTGTCTATCAAACCTGGTTTCGATCAATATTTTAGAGGATAACGCATGTTAGGTCTAGGATAGGTCTGAGATTTGCTCTCATCAGGCTCATACATTCGCATATTTCTCATACTTGATTGCCAGATTCTGGGCTTTCTCCGGTATGGGTCACGTAGTAATGTGGTACCAGACTGAAACAGTCGACTAAACCTGACCTCGATCAATATTTCAGAGGATAACACATGTTAGGTCTAGGTTAGGTCTGGGATTTGCTCTCCTCAGGCTCATACTTTCGCATATTTCTCATACTTGTTGGCCAGATTCTGGGCTTTTTTTGGCTTAGATAACGTAGTAATGTGGTACCAAACTGAAACAGTATATTAAACCTTGTTTCGATCAATATTTTAGAGGATAACACATGTTAGGTCTAGGTTAGGTCTGGGATTTGCCCTCATCAGGCTCATACTTTTGCATATTTCTCATACTTGATGGCCTGATTCTGGGCTTTTTCCGGTATGGGTCACGTGGTTATGTGGTACCACACTGAAACAGTCAATAAAGCCTAGTCTGGGTCAACATTTCAAAGGATAACACATGTTAGGTCTAGGTTAGGTCTGGGATTTGCACTCATCAGGATCATACTTATGCATATTTCTCATACTTGTTGGCCAGATTCTGGGCTTTTTTCGGCTTAGATAACGTAGTAATGTGGTACCAAACTGAAACAGTATATTAAACCTTGTTTCGATCAATATTTTAGAGGATAACACATGTTAGGTCTAGGTTAGGTCTGGGATTTGCCCTCATCAGGCTCATACTTTTGCATATTTCTCATACTTGATGGCCGGATTCTGGGCCTTTTTTGGCTTGGATCACGTAGCAATGTGGTACCACACTGAAACTGTCTATCAAACCTGGTTTCGATCAATATTGTAGAGGATAACGCATGTTAGGCCTAGGTTAGGTCTGGGATTTGCTCTCATCAGGCTTATACTTTCGCATATTTATCAATCTTGTTGGCCAGATCCTGGGCTTCCACTGGTTTGGATCACGTAGTAATGTGGTACCACACTGAAACAGTCGACTAAACCTGGTCACGATCAATATTTTAGGGAATAACGCATGTTAGGTCTAGGTTAGGTCTGGGATTTGATCCCATCAGGCTCATACTTTCGCATATTTCTCATACTTGATGGCCAGATTCTGGGCTTTTTTTGGCTTGGATCACGTAGCAATGTGGTACCACACTGAAACTGTCTATCAAACCTGGTTTCGATCAATATTTTAGGGGATAACGCATGTTAGGTATAGGTTGGGTCTGGGATTTGCACTCATCAGGCTCATACTTTCGCATATTTCTCATACTTGATGGCCAGATTCTGGGCTTTTTTTGACTTGGATCACGTAGCAATGTGGTACCACACTGAAGCTGTCTATCAAACCTGGTTTCGATCAATATTTTAGGGGATAACGCATGTTAGGTCTAGGTTTGGTCTGGGATTTGCACTTATCAGGCTCATACTTTCGCATATTTCTCATACTTGTTGGCCAGATCCTGGGCTTTTTCTGGTTTGGATCACATAGTAATGTGGTACCACACTGACACAGTCAATTAACCCCGGTTTTGATCAATATTTTAGAGGATAACACATGTTAGGTCTAGGTTAGGTCTGGGATTTGCAATCATCAGGCTCATACTTTCGCATATTTCTCATATTTGATGGGCAGATTCTGATCTTTTCTTTCCTTGGTTCACGTAGTAATGGGGTACCCCACTGAAACAGTCTATTAAACCTGGTTTCGATCAATATCTTAGAGGATATCGCATGTTAGGTCTAGGTTAGGTCTGGGATTTGCTCTCATCAGGCTCATACTTTCGCATATTTCTCATACTTGATGGCCGGATTCTGGGCTTTTTTTGGCTTGGATCACGTAGCAATGTGGTACCACACTGAAACTGTCGACTAAACCTGGTCTCGATCAATATTTCAGAGGATAACACATGTTAGGTCTAGGTTAGGTCTGGGATTTGCACTCATCAGGCTCATACTTTCGCATATTTCTCATATTTGATGGCCAGATTCTGATCTTTTCTTTCCTTGGTTCACGTAGTAATGGGGTACCCCACTGAAACAGTCTATTAAACCTGGTTTCGATCAATATCTTAGAGGATATCGCATGTTAGGTCTAGGTTAGGTCTGGGATTTGCTCTCATCAGGCTCATACTTTCGCATATTTCTCATACTTGATGGCCGGATTCTGGGCTTTTTTTGGCTTGGATCACGTAGCAATGTGGTACCACACTGAAACTGTCGACTAAACCTGGTTTCGATCTATATTTTAGGGGATACCGCATGTTAGGTCTAGGTTAGGTCTGGGATTTGCTCTCACCAGGCTCATACTTTCGCATATTTCTCATACTTGATGGCCAGATTCTGGGCTTTTTTTGGCTTGGATCACGTAGCAATGTGGTACCACACTGAAACTGTCTATCAAACCTGGTTTCGATAAATATTTTAGGGGATAACGCATGTTAGGTCTAGGTTTGGTCTGGGAGTTGCACTCATCAGGCTCATACTTTCGCATATTTCTCATACTTGATGGCCGGATTCTGGGCTTTTTTTGGCTTGGATCACGTAGCAATGTGGTACCACACTGAAACTGTCTATCAAACCTGGTTTCGATCAATATTTTAGAGGATAACGCATGTTAGGTCTAGGTTAGGTCTGGGAGTTGCACTCATCAGGCTCATACTTTCGCATATTTCTCATACTTGATGGCCGGATTCTGGGCTTTTTTTGGCTTGGATCACGTAGCAATGTGGTACCACACTGAAACTGTATATCAAACCTGGTTTCGATCAATATTTTAGAGGATAACGCATGTTAGGTCTAGGTTAGGTCTGGCATTTGCTCTCATCAGGCTCATACTTTCGCATATTTATCAATCTTGTTGGCCAGATCCTGGGCTTCCGATGGCTTGGATCACGTAGTAATGTGGAACCACACTGAAACAGTCGACTAAACCTGGTCACGATCAATATTTTAGGGGATAACGCATGTTAGGTCTAGGTTAGGTCTGGGATTTGCTCTCATCAGGCTCATACTTTCGCATATTTCTCATACTTGATGGCCAGATTCTGGGCTTTTTTTGGCTTGGATCACGTAGCAATGTGGTACCACACTGAAACTGTCTATCATACCTGGTTTCGATCAATATTTTAGAGGATAACGCATGTTAGGTCTAGGTTAGGTCTGGGATTTGCACTCATCAGGCTCATACATTCGCATATTTCTCATACTTGATTGCCAGATTCTGGGCTTTCTCCGGTATGGGTCACGTAGTAATGTGGTACCAGACTGAAACAGTCGACATAACCTGGTCTCGATCAATATGTCAGAGGATAACGCATGTTAGGTCTAGGTTAGGTCTGGGATTTGCTCTCATCAGGCTCATACTTTCGCGTATTTATCAATCTTGTTGGCCAGATCCTGGGCTTCCACTGGTTTGGATCACGTAGTAATGTGGTACCACACTGAAACAGTCGACTAAACCTGGTCACGATCAATATTTTAGGGGACAACGCATGTTAGGTCTAGGTTAGGTCTGGGATTTGCACTCATCAGGCTCATACTTTCGCATATTTCTCATACTTGATGGCCAGATTCTGGGCTTTTTTTGGCTTGGATCACGTAGCAATGTGGTACCACACTGAAACTGTCGACTAAACCTGGTCTCGATCAATATTTCAGAGGATAACACATGTTAGGTCTAGGTTAGGTCTGGGATTTGCTCTCATCAGGCTCATACTTTCGCATATTTCTCATACTTGTTGGCCAGATTCTGGGCTTTTTTCGGCTTAGATAACGTAGTAATGTGGTACCAAACTGAAACAGTATATTAAACCTTGTTTCGATCAATATTTTAGAGGATAACACATGTTAGGTCTAGGTTAGGTCTGGGATTTGCCCTCATCAGGCTCATACTTTTGCATATTTCTCATACTTGATGGCCGGATTCTGGGCTTTTTTTGGCTTGGATCACGTAGCAATGTGGTACCACACTGAAACTGTCTATCAAACCTGGTTTCGAAAAATATTTTAGGGGATAACGCATGTTAGGTCTAGGTTTGGTCTGGGAGTTGCACTCATCAGGCTCATACTTTCGCATATTTCTCATACTTGATGGCCGAATTCTGGGCTTTGTTTGGCTTGGATCACGTAGCAATGTGGTACCACACTGAAACTGTCTATCAAACCTGGTTTCGATCAATATTTTAGAGGATAACGCATGTTAGGTCTAGGTTAGGTCTGGGAGTTGCACTCATCAGGCTCATACTTTCGCATATTTCTCATACTTGATGGCCGGATTCTGGGCTTTTTTTGGCTTGGATCACGTAGCAATGTGGTACCACACTGAAACTGTCTATCAAACCTGGTTTCGATCAATATTTTAGAGGATAACGCATGTTAGGTCTAGGTTAGGTCTGGGATTTGCTCTCATCAGGCTCATACTTTCGCATATTTATCAATCTTGTTGGCCAGATCCTGGGCTTCCACTGGTTTGGATCACGTAGTAATGTGGTACCACACTGAAACAGTCGACTAAACCTGGTCACGATCAATATTTTAGAGGATAACGCATGTTAGGTCTAGGATAGGTCTGAGATTTGCTCTCATCAGGCTCATACATTCGCATATTTCTCATACTTGATGGCCAGATTCTGGGCTTTTTTTGGCTTGCATCACGTAGCAATGTGGTACCACACTGAAACTGTCTATCAAACCTGGTTTCGATCAATATGTTAGAGGATAACGCATGTTAGGTCTAGGTTAGGTCTGGGATTTGCTCTCATCAGGCTCATACATTCGCATATTTCTCATACTTGATTGCCAGATTCTGGGCTTTCTCCGGTATGGGTCACGTAGTAATGTGGTACCAGACTGAAACAGTCGACTAAACCTGGTCTCGATCAATATTTCAGAGGATAACGCATGTCGGGTCTAGGTTAGGTCTGGGATTTGCTCTCATCAGGCTCATACTTTCGCATATTTATCAATCTTGTTGGCCAGATCCTGGGCTTCCACTGGTTTGGATCACGTAGTAATGTGGTACCACACTGAAACAGTCGACTAAACCTGGTCACGATCAATATTTTAGAGGATAACGCATGTTAGGTCTAGGATAGGTCTGAGATTTGCTCTCATCAGGCTCATACATTCGCATATTTCTCATACTTGATGGCCAGATTCTGGGCTTTTTTTGGCTTGCATCACGTAGCAATGTGGTACCACACTGAAACTGTCTATCAAACCTGGTTTCGATCAATATGTTAGAGGATAACGCATGTTAGGTCTAGGTTAGGTCTGGGATTTGCTCTCATCAGGCTCATACTTTCGCATATTTATCAATCTTGTTGGCCAGATCCTGGGCCTTTTCAGGTATGGATCACGTAGTAATGTGGTACCACACTGAAGCAGTCGACAAAACCTGGTCTCGATCAATATTTTAGAGGATAACGCATGTTAGGTCTAGGTTAGGTCTGGGATTTGCTCTCATCAGTCTCATACTTTCGCATATTTATCAATCTTGTTGGCCAGATCCTGGGCTTCCACTGGTTTGGATCACGTAGCAATGTGGTACCACACTGAAGCTGTCTATCAAACCTGGTTTCGATCAATATTTTAGGGGATAACGCATGTTAGGTCTAGGTTTGGTCAGGGATTTGCACTTATCAGGCTCATACTTTCGCATATTTCTCATACTTGTTGGCCAGATCCTGGGCTTTTTCTGGTTTGGATCACATAGTAATGTGGTACCACACTGACACAGTCAATTAACCCCGGTTTCGATCAATATTTTAGAGGATAACACATGTTAGGTCTAGGTTAGGTCTGGGATATGCACTCATCAGGCTCATACTTTCGCATATTTCTCATACTTGATGGCCAGATTCTGATCTTTTCTTTGCTTGGTTCACGTAGTAATGGGGTACCCCACTGAAACAGTCTATTAAACCTGGTTTCGATCAATATCTTAGAGGATATCGCATGTTAGGTCTAGGTTAGGTCTGGGATTTGCTCTCATCAGGCTCATACTTTCGCATATTTCTCATACTTGTTGGCCAGATCCTGGGCTTCAACTGGTTTGGATCACGTAGTAATGTGGTACCACACTGAAACAGTCGACTAAACCTGGTCACGATCTATATTTTAGGGGATAACGCATGTTAGGTCTAGGTTAGGTCTGGGATTTGCTCTCATCAGGCTCATACTTTCGCATATTTCTCATACTTGATGGCCAGATTCTGGGCTTTTTTTGGCTTGGATCACGTAGCAATGTGGTACCACACTGAAACTGTCTATCAAACCTGGTTTCGATAAATATTTTAGGGGATAACGCATGTTAGGTCTAGGTTTGGTCTGGGAGTTGCACTCATCAGGCTCATACTTTCGCATATTTCTCATACTTGATGGCCGGATTCTGGGCTTTTTTTGGCTTGGATCACGTAGCAATGTGGTACCACACTGAAACTGTCTATCAAACCTGGTTTCGATCAATATTTTAGAGGATAACGCATGTTAGGTCTAGGTTAGGTCTGGGAGTTGCACTCATCAGGCTCATACTTTCGCATATTTCTCATACTTGATGGCCGGATTCTGGGCTTTTTTTGGCTTGGATCACGTAGCAATGTGGTACCACACTGAAACTGTCTATCAAACCTGGTTTCGATCAATATTTTAGAGGATAACGCATGTTAGGTCTAGGATAGGTCTGAGATTTGCTCTCATCAGGCTCATACATTCGCATATTTCTCATACTTGATTGCCAGATTCTGGGCTTTCTCCGGTATGGGTCACGTAGTAATGTGGTACCAGACTGAAACAGTCGACTAAACCTGGTCTCGATCAATATTTTAGAGGATAACGCATGTTAGGTCTAGGTTAGGTCTGGGATTTGCTCTCATCAGTCTCATACTTTCGCATATTTATCAATCTTGTTGGCCAGATCCTGGGCTTCCACTGGTTTGGATCACGTAGCAATGTGGTACCACACTGAAGCTGTCTATCAAACCTGGTTTCGATCAATATTTTAGGGGATAACGCATGTTAGGTCTAGGTTTGGTCAGGGATTTGCACTTATCAGGCTCATACTTTCGCATATTTCTCATACTTGTTGGCCAGATCCTGGGCTTTTCTGGTTTGGATCACATAGTAATGTGGTACCAGACTGAAACAGTCGACTAAACCTGGTCTCGATCATTATTTCAGAGGATAACGCATGTTAGGTCTAGGTTAGGTCTGAGATTTGCTCTCATCAGGCTCATACTTTCGCATATTTCTCATACTTGTTGGCCAGATCCTGGGCTTTTTCTGGTTTGGATCACATAGTAATGTGGTACCACACTGACACAGTCAATTAACCCCGGTTTCGATCAATATTTTAGAGGATAACACATGTTAGGTCTAGGTTAGGTCTGGGATTTGCACTCATCAGGCTCATACTTTCGCATATTTCTCATACTTGATGGCCAGATTCTGATCTTTTCTTTGCTTGGTTCACGTAGTAATGGGGTACCCCACTGAAACAGTCTATTAAACCTGGTTTCGATCAATATCTTAGAGGATATCGCATGTTAGGTCTAGGTTAGGTCTGGGATTTGCTCTCATCAGGCTCATACTTTCGCATATTTCTCATACTTGTTGGCCAGATCCTGGGCTTCAACTGGTTTGGATCACGTAGTAATGTGGTACCACACTGAAACAGTCGACTAAACCTGGTCACGATCTATATTTTAGGGGATAACGCATGTTAGGTCTAGGTTAGGTCTGGGATTTGCTCTCATCAGGCTCATACTTTCGCATATTTCTCATACTTGATGGCCAGATTCTGGGCTTTTTTTGGCTTGGATCACGTAGCAATGTGGTACCACACTGAAACTGTCTATCAAACCTGGTTTCGATAAATATTTTAGGGGATAACGCATGTTAGGTCTAGGTTTGGTCTGGGAGTTGCACTCATCAGGCTCATACTTTCGCATATTTCTCATACTTGATGGCCGGATTCTGGGCTTTTTTTGGCTTGGATCACGTAGCAATGTGGTACCACACTGAAACTGTCTATCAAACCTGGTTTCGATCAATATTTTAGAGGATAACGCATGTTAGGTCTAGGTTAGGTCTGGGAGTTGCACTCATCAGGCTCATACTTTCGCATATTTCTCATACTTGATGGCCGGATTCTGGGCTTTTTTTGGCTTGGATCACGTAGCAATGTGGTACCACACTGAAACTGTCTATCAAACCTGGTTTCGATCAATATTTTAGAGGATAACGCATGTTAGGTCTAGGATAGGTCTGAGATTTGCTCTCATCAGGCTCATACATTCGCATATTTCTCATACTTGATTGCCAGATTCTGGGCTTTCTCCGGTATGGGTCACGTAGTAATGTGGTACCAGACTGAAACAGTCGACTAAACCTGGTCTCGATCAATATTTTAGAGGATAACGCATGTTAGGTCTAGGTTAGGTCTGGGATTTGCTCTCATCAGTCTCATACTTTCGCATATTTATCAATCTTGTTGGCCAGATCCTGGGCTTCCACTGGTTTGGATCACGTAGCAATGTGGTACCACACTGAAGCTGTCTATCAAACCTGGTTTCGATCAATATTTTAGGGGATAACGCATGTTAGGTCTAGGTTTGGTCAGGGATTTGCACTTATCAGGCTCATACTTTCGCATATTTCTCATACTTGTTGGCCAGATCCTGGGCTTTTCTGGTTTGGATCACATAGTAATGTGGTACCAGACTGAAACAGTCGACTAAACCTGGTCTCGATCATTATTTCAGAGGATAACGCATGTTAGGTCTAGGTTAGGTCTGAGATTTGCTCTCATCAGGCTCATACATTCGCATATTTTTCATACTTGATTGCCAGATTCTGGGCTTTCTCCGGTATGGGTCACGTAGTAATGTGGTACCAGACTGAAACAGTCGACTAAACCTGGTCTCGATCAATATTTCAGAGGATAACACATGTTAGGTCTAGGTTAGGTCTGGGATTTGCTCTCATCAGGCTCATACTTTCGCATATTTTTCATACTTGATTGCCAGATTCTGGGCTTTCTCCGGTATGGGGCACGTAGCAATGTGGTACCACACTGAAACTGTCTATCAAACCTGGTTTCGATCAATATTTTAGAGGATAACGCATGTTAGGTCTAGGATAGGTGTGAGATTTGCTCTCATCAGGCTCATACATTCGCATATTTTTCATACTTGATTGCCAGATTCTGGGCTTTCTCCGGTATGGGTCACGTAGTAATGTGGTACCAGACTGAAACAGTCGACTAAACCTGGTCTCGATCAATATTTCAGAGGATAACACATGTTAGGTCTAGGTTTGGTCTGGGAGTTGCACTCATCAGGCTCATACTTTCGCATATTTCTCATACTTGATGGCCGGATTCTGGGCTTTTTTTGGCTTGGATCACGTAGCAATGTGGTACCACACTGAAACTGTCTATCAAACCTGGTTTCGATCAATATTTCAGAGGATAACACATGTTAGGTCTAGGTTAGGTCTGGGATTTGCTCTCATCAGGATCATACTTTCGCATATTTCTCATACTTGATGGCCAAAGTCTGGGCTTTTTTTTGCTTAGACCACGTAGTAATGTGGTACCAAACTGAAACAGTCAATTAAACCCGGTTTCGATCAATATTTTAGAGGATAACACATGTTAGGTCTAGGTTAGGTCTGGGATTTGCTCTCATCAGGCTCATACTTTCGCATATTTCTCATACTTGTTGGCCAGATCCTGGGCTTTTTCTGGTTTGGATCATATAGTAATGTGGTACCAAACTGAAACAGTCAATTAAACCTGGTTTCGATCAATATTTTAGAGGATAACACATGTTAGGTCTCGGTTAGGTCTGGGATTTGCACTCATCAGGATCATACTTTCGCATATTTCTCATACTTGATGGCCAGATCCTGGGCTTTTTCTGGTTTGGATCACATAGTAATGTGGTACCACACTGACACAGACAATTAAACCTGGTTTCGATCAATATTTTAGAGGATAACACATGTTAGGTCTCGGTTAGGTCTGGGATTTGCACTCATCAGGATCATACTTTCGCATATTTCTCATACTTGATGGCCAGATTCTGGGCTTTTTTTTGCTTAGACCACGTAGTAATGTGGTACCAAACTGAAACAGTCAATTAAACCCGGTTTCGATCAATATTTTAGAGGATAACACATGTTAGGTCTAGGTTAGGTCTGGGATTTGCACTCATCAGGCTCATACTTTCGCATATTTCTCATACTTGATGCCCAGATTCTGGGCTTTTTTTGGTTTGGATCACGTAGCAATGCTGTACCACATAGAAACTGTCAGTTAAACCTAGTCTGGGTCAACATTTCAAAGGATAACACTTGCTAGGTCTAGGTTAGGTCTGGGATTTGAACTCATCAGGATCATACTTATGCATATTTCTCATACTTGATGGCCAGATTCTGGGCTTTTTTTGGCTTAGATAACGTAGTAATGTGGTACCAAACTGAAACAGTATATTAAACCTGGTTTCGATCAATATTTTAGAGGATAACACATGTTAGGTCTAGGTTAGTCCTGGGATTTGCCCTCATCAGGCTCATACTTTCGCATATTTCTCATACTTGATGGCCAGATTCTGGGCTTTTTTTGGCTTAGACCACGTAGTAATGTGGCACCAAACTGAAACAGTCAATTAAACCCGGTTTCGATCAATATTTTAGAGGATAACACATGTTAGGTCTAGGATAGGTCTGGGATTTGCACTCATCAGGCTCATACTTTCGCACATTTCTCATACTTGATGGCCAGATTCTGGGCTTTTTCCGGTATGGGTCACGTGGTTATGTGGTACCACACTGAAACAGTCAATTAAGCCTAGTCTGGGTCAACATTTCAAAGGATAACACATGTTAGGTCTAGGTTAGGTCTGGGATTTGCACTCATCAGGATCATACTTTCGCATATTTCTCATACTTGATGGCCAGATTCTGGGCTTTTTTTGGCTTAGATCACGTAGTAATGTGGTACCAAACTGAGACAGTATATTAAACCTGGTTTCGATCAATATTTTAGAGGATAACGCATGTTAGGTCTAGGTTAGGTCTGGGATTTGCTCTCATCAGGCTCATAATTTCGCATATTTCTCATACTTGATGGCCAGATTCTGGGCTTTCTTTGGTTTGGATCACGTAGCAATGTGGTACCACACTGAAACTGTCTATCAAACCTGGTTTCGATCAATATTTTAGAGGATAACGCATGTTAGGTCTAGGTTAGATCTGGGATTTGCTCTCATCAGGCTCATACTTTCGCATATTTCTCATACTTGATGGCCAGATTCTGGGCTTTTTTTGGCTTAGATCACGTAGTAATGTGGTACCAAACTGAAACAGTATATTAAACCTGGTTTCGATCAATATTTTAGAGGATAACGCATGTTAGGTCTAAGTTAGGTCTGGGACTTGCACTGATCAGGATCATACTTTCGCATATTTCTCATACTTGATGGCCAGATTCTGGGCTTTTTTTGGCTTAGATCACGTAGTAATGTGGTACCAAACTGAAACAGTATATTAAACCTGGTTTCGATCGATATTTAAGAGGATATATCATGTTAGGTATAGGTTAAGTCTGGGATTTGCTCTCATCAGGCTCATACTTTCGCATATTTCTCATACTTGTTGGCCAGATCCTGGGGCTTTTCTGGTATGGATCACGTAGTAATGTGGTACCACACTGAAGCAGTCGACCAAACCTGGTCTCGATCAATATTTAAGAGGATATATCATGTTAGGTATAGGTTAAGTCTGGGATTTGCTCTCATCAGGCACATACTTTCGCATATTTGTCAATCTTGTTGGCCTGATCCTGGGCTTCCACTAGTTTGGATCACATAGTAATGTGGTACCACACTGAAACAGTCAATTAACCCCGGTTTCGATCAATATTTTAGAGGATAACACATGTTAGGTCTAGGTTAGGTCTGGGAGTTGCACTCATCAGGCTCATACTTTCGCATATTTCTGATACTTGATGGCCAGATTCTGGGCTTTCTCCGGTATGGGTCACGTGGTAATGTGGTACCACTCTGAAACAGTCAATTAAGCCTACCCTGGGTCAACATTTCAAAGGATAACGTATGTTAGGTATAGGTTAGGCCTGGGATTTGCTCTCATCGGGATCATACTTTCGCATATTTCTCATACTTGATGGCCAGATTCTGGGCTTTTTTTGGCTTAGACCACGTAGTAATGTGGTACCAAACTGAAACAGTCAATTGAACCCGGTTTCGATCAATATTTTAGAGGATAACACATGTTAGGTCTAGGTTAGGTCTGGGAGTTGCACTCATCAGGCTCATACTTTCGCATATTTCTCATACTTGATGGCCAGATTCTGGGCTTTTTTTGGCTTGGATCACGTAGCAATGTGGTACCACACTGAAACTGTCTATCAAACCTGGTTTCGATCAATATTTTAGGAGATAACGCATGTTAGGTCTAGGTTTGGTCTGGGAGTTGCACTCATCAGGCTCATACCTTCGCATATTTCTCATACTTGATGGCCAGATTCTGGGCTTTTTTTGGCTTGGATCACGTAGCAATGTGGTACCACACTGAAACTGTCTATCAAACCTGGTTTCGATCAATATTTTAGAGGATAACGCATGTTAGGTCTAGGTTAGGTCTGGGATTTGCTCTCATCAGGCTCATACTTTCGCATATTTATCAATCTTGTTGGCCAGATCCTGGGCTTCCACTGGTTTGGATCACGTAGTAATGTGGTACCACACTGAAACAGTCGACTAAACCTGGTCACGATCAATATTTTAGGGGATAACGCATGTTAGGTCTAGGTAAGGTCTGGGATTTGCACTCATCAGGCTCATACTTTCGCATATTTCTCATACTTGATGGCCAGATTCTGATCTTTTCTTTGCTTGGTTCACGTAGTAATGGGGTACCCCACTGAAACAGTCTATTAAACCTGGTTTCGATCAATATCTTAGAGGATATCGCATGTTAGGTCTAGGTTAGGTCTGGGATTTGCTCTCATCAGGCTCATACTTTCGCATATTTCTCATACTTGTTGGCCAGATCCTGGGCTTCAACTGGTTTGGATCACGTAGTAATGTGGTACCACACTGAAACAGTCGACTAAACCTGGTCACGATCTATATTTTAGGGGATAACGCATGTTAGGTCTAGGTTAGGTCTGGGATTTGCTCTCATCAGGCTCATACTTTCGCATATTTCTCATACTTGATGGCCAGATTCTGGGCTTTTTTTGGCTTGGATCACGTAGCAATGTGGTACCACACTGAAACTGTCTATCAAACCTGGTTTCGATAAATATTTTAGGGGATAACGCATGTTAGGTCTAGGTTTGGTCTGGGAGTTGCACTCATCAGGCTCATACTTTCGCATATTTCTCATACTTGATGGCCGGATTCTGGGCTTTTTTTGGCTTGGATCACGTAGCAATGTGGTACCACACTGAAACTGTCTATCAAACCTGGTTTCGATCAATATTTTAGAGGATAACGCATGTTAGGTCTAGGTTAGGTCTGGGAGTTGCACTCATCAGGCTCATACTTTCGCATATTTCTCATACTTGATGGCCGGATTCTGGGCTTTTTTTGGCTTGGATCACGTAGCAATGTGGTACCACACTGAAACTGTCTATCAAACCTGGTTTCGATCAATATTTTAGAGGATAACGCATGTTAGGTCTAGGATAGGTCTGAGATTTGCTCTCATCAGGCTCATACATTCGCATATTTCTCATACTTGATTGCCAGATTCTGGGCTTTCTCCGGTATGGGTCACGTAGTAATGTGGTACCAGACTGAAACAGTCGACTAAACCTGGTCTCGATCAATATTTTAGAGGATAACGCATGTTAGGTCTAGGTTAGGTCTGGGATTTGCTCTCATCAGTCTCATACTTTCGCATATTTATCAATCTTGTTGGCCAGATCCTGGGCTTCCACTGGTTTGGATCACGTAGCAATGTGGTACCACACTGAAGCTGTCTATCAAACCTGGTTTCGATCAATATTTTAGGGGATAACGCATGTTAGGTCTAGGTTTGGTCAGGGATTTGCACTTATCAGGCTCATACTTTCGCATATTTCTCATACTTGTTGGCCAGATCCTGGGCTTTTCTGGTTTGGATCACATAGTAATGTGGTACCAGACTGAAACAGTCGACTAAACCTGGTCTCGATCATTATTTCAGAGGATAACGCATGTTAGGTCTAGGTTAGGTCTGAGATTTGCTCTCATCAGGCTCATACATTCGCATATTTTTCATACTTGATTGCCAGATTCTGGGCTTTCTCCGGTATGGGTCACGTAGTAATGTGGTACCAGACTGAAACAGTCGACTAAACCTGGTCTCGATCAATATTTCAGAGGATAACACATGTTAGGTCTAGGTTAGGTCTGGGATTTGCTCTCATCAGGCTCATACTTTCGCATATTTTTCATACTTGATTGCCAGATTCTGGGCTTTCTCCGGTATGGGGCACGTAGCAATGTGGTACCACACTGAAACTGTCTATCAAACCTGGTTTCGATCAATATTTTAGAGGATAACGCATGTTAGGTCTAGGATAGGTGTGAGATTTGCTCTCATCAGGCTCATACATTCGCATATTTTTCATACTTGATTGCCAGATTCTGGGCTTTCTCCGGTATGGGTCACGTAGTAATGTGGTACCAGACTGAAACAGTCGACTAAACCTGGTCTCGATCAATATTTCAGAGGATAACACATGTTAGGTCTAGGTTTGGTCTGGGAGTTGCACTCATCAGGCTCATACTTTCGCATATTTCTCATACTTGATGGCCGGATTCTGGGCTTTTTTTGGCTTGGATCACGTAGCAATGTGGTACCACACTGAAACTGTCTATCAAACCTGGTTTCGATCAATATTTCAGAGGATAACACATGTTAGGTCTAGGTTAGGTCTGGGATTTGCTCTCATCAGGATCATACTTTCGCATATTTCTCATACTTGATGGCCAAAGTCTGGGCTTTTTTTTGCTTAGACCACGTAGTAATGTGGTACCAAACTGAAACAGTCAATTAAACCCGGTTTCGATCAATATTTTAGAGGATAACACATGTTAGGTCTAGGTTAGGTCTGGGATTTGCTCTCATCAGGCTCATACTTTCGCATATTTCTCATACTTGTTGGCCAGATCCTGGGCTTTTTCTGGTTTGGATCATATAGTAATGTGGTACCAAACTGAAACAGTCAATTAAACCTGGTTTCGATCAATATTTTAGAGGATAACACATGTTAGGTCTCGGTTAGGTCTGGGATTTGCACTCATCAGGATCATACTTTCGCATATTTCTCATACTTGATGGCCAGATCCTGGGCTTTTTCTGGTTTGGATCACATAGTAATGTGGTACCACACTGACACAGACAATTAAACCTGGTTTCGATCAATATTTTAGAGGATAACACATGTTAGGTCTCGGTTAGGTCTGGGATTTGCACTCATCAGGATCATACTTTCGCATATTTCTCATACTTGATGGCCAGATTCTGGGCTTTTTTTTGCTTAGACCACGTAGTAATGTGGTACCAAACTGAAACAGTCAATTAAACCCGGTTTCGATCAATATTTTAGAGGATAACACATGTTAGGTCTAGGTTAGGTCTGGGATTTGCACTCATCAGGCTCATACTTTCGCATATTTCTCATACTTGATGCCCAGATTCTGGGCTTTTTTTGGTTTGGATCACGTAGCAATGCTGTACCACATAGAAACTGTCAGTTAAACCTAGTCTGGGTCAACATTTCAAAGGATAACACTTGCTAGGTCTAGGTTAGGTCTGGGATTTGAACTCATCAGGATCATACTTATGCATATTTCTCATACTTGATGGCCAGATTCTGGGCTTTTTTTGGCTTAGATAACGTAGTAATGTGGTACCAAACTGAAACAGTATATTAAACCTGGTTTCGATCAATATTTTAGAGGATAACACATGTTAGGTCTAGGTTAGTCCTGGGATTTGCCCTCATCAGGCTCATACTTTCGCATATTTCTCATACTTGATGGCCAGATTCTGGGCTTTTTTTGGCTTAGACCACGTAGTAATGTGGCACCAAACTGAAACAGTCAATTAAACCCGGTTTCGATCAATATTTTAGAGGATAACACATGTTAGGTCTAGGATAGGTCTGGGATTTGCACTCATCAGGCTCATACTTTCGCACATTTCTCATACTTGATGGCCAGATTCTGGGCTTTTTCCGGTATGGGTCACGTGGTTATGTGGTACCACACTGAAACAGTCAATTAAGCCTAGTCTGGGTCAACATTTCAAAGGATAACACATGTTAGGTCTAGGTTAGGTCTGGGATTTGCACTCATCAGGATCATACTTTCGCATATTTCTCATACTTGATGGCCAGATTCTGGGCTTTTTTTGGCTTAGATCACGTAGTAATGTGGTACCAAACTGAGACAGTATATTAAACCTGGTTTCGATCAATATTTTAGAGGATAACGCATGTTAGGTCTAGGTTAGGTCTGGGATTTGCTCTCATCAGGCTCATAATTTCGCATATTTCTCATACTTGATGGCCAGATTCTGGGCTTTCTTTGGTTTGGATCACGTAGCAATGTGGTACCACACTGAAACTGTCTATCAAACCTGGTTTCGATCAATATTTTAGAGGATAACGCATGTTAGGTCTAGGTTAGATCTGGGATTTGCTCTCATCAGGCTCATACTTTCGCATATTTCTCATACTTGATGGCCAGATTCTGGGCTTTTTTTGGCTTAGATCACGTAGTAATGTGGTACCAAACTGAAACAGTATATTAAACCTGGTTTCGATCAATATTTTAGAGGATAACGCATGTTAGGTCTAAGTTAGGTCTGGGACTTGCACTGATCAGGATCATACTTTCGCATATTTCTCATACTTGATGGCCAGATTCTGGGCTTTTTTTGGCTTAGATCACGTAGTAATGTGGTACCAAACTGAAACAGTATATTAAACCTGGTTTCGATCGATATTTAAGAGGATATATCATGTTAGGTATAGGTTAAGTCTGGGATTTGCTCTCATCAGGCTCATACTTTCGCATATTTCTCATACTTGTTGGCCAGATCCTGGGGCTTTTCTGGTATGGATCACGTAGTAATGTGGTACCACACTGAAGCAGTCGACCAAACCTGGTCTCGATCAATATTTAAGAGGATATATCATGTTAGGTATAGGTTAAGTCTGGGATTTGCTCTCATCAGGCACATACTTTCGCATATTTGTCAATCTTGTTGGCCTGATCCTGGGCTTCCACTAGTTTGGATCACATAGTAATGTGGTACCACACTGAAACAGTCAATTAACCCCGGTTTCGATCAATATTTTAGAGGATAACACATGTTAGGTCTAGGTTAGGTCTGGGAGTTGCACTCATCAGGCTCATACTTTCGCATATTTCTGATACTTGATGGCCAGATTCTGGGCTTTCTCCGGTATGGGTCACGTGGTAATGTGGTACCACTCTGAAACAGTCAATTAAGCCTACCCTGGGTCAACATTTCAAAGGATAACGTATGTTAGGTATAGGTTAGGCCTGGGATTTGCTCTCATCGGGATCATACTTTCGCATATTTCTCATACTTGATGGCCAGATTCTGGGCTTTTTTTGGCTTAGACCACGTAGTAATGTGGTACCAAACTGAAACAGTCAATTGAACCCGGTTTCGATCAATATTTTAGAGGATAACACATGTTAGGTCTAGGTTAGGTCTGGGAGTTGCACTCATCAGGCTCATACTTTCGCATATTTCTCATACTTGATGGCCAGATTCTGGGCTTTTTTTGGCTTGGATCACGTAGCAATGTGGTACCACACTGAAACTGTCTATCAAACCTGGTTTCGATCAATATTTTAGGAGATAACGCATGTTAGGTCTAGGTTTGGTCTGGGAGTTGCACTCATCAGGCTCATACCTTCGCATATTTCTCATACTTGATGGCCAGATTCTGGGCTTTTTTTGGCTTGGATCACGTAGCAATGTGGTACCACACTGAAACTGTCTATCAAACCTGGTTTCGATCAATATTTTAGAGGATAACGCATGTTAGGTCTAGGTTAGGTCTGGGATTTGCTCTCATCAGGCTCATACTTTCGCATATTTATCAATCTTGTTGGCCAGATCCTGGGCTTCCACTGGTTTGGATCACGTAGTAATGTGGTACCACACTGAAACAGTCGACTAAACCTGGTCACGATCAATATTTTAGGGGATAACGCATGTTAGGTCTAGGTAAGGTCTGGGATTTGCACTCATCAGGCTCATACTTTCGCATATTTCTCATACTTGATGGCCAGATTCTGGGCTTTTTTTGGTTTGGATCACGTAGCAATGCGGTACCACATAGAAACTGTCAATTAAGCCTAGTCTGGGTCAACATTTCAAAGGATAACACATGCTAGGTCTAGGTTTGGTCTGGGATTTGCATTCATCAGGATCGTACTTATGCATATTTCTCATACTTGATGGCCAGATTCTGGGCTTTTTTTGGCTTAGATAACGTAGTAATGTGGTACCAAACTGAAACAGTATATTAAACCTGGTTTCGATCAATATTTTAGAGGATAACACATGTTAGGTCTAGGTTAGGTCTGGGATTTGCCCTCATCAGGCTCATATTTTCGCATATTTCTCATACTTGATGCCGAGATTCTGGGCTTTTTTTGGCTTAGACCACGTAGTAATGTGGCACCAAACTGAAACAGTCAATTAAACCCGGTTTCGATCAATATTTTAGAGGATAACACATGTTAGGTCTAGGTTAGGTCTGGGATTTGCTCTCATCAGGCTCATACTTTCGCATATTTCTCATACTTGTTGGCCAGATCCTGGGCTTTTCCTGGTTTGGATCACATAGTAATGTGGTACCACACTGACACAGACAATTAAATCTGGTTTCGATCAATATTTTAGAGGATAACACATGTTAGGTCTCGGTTAGGTCTGGGATTTGCACTCATCAGGATCATACTTTCGCATATTTCTCATACTTGATGGCCAGATTCTGGGCTTTTTTTTGCTTAGACCACGTAGTAATGTGGCACCAAACTGAAACAGTCAATTAAACCCGGTTTCGATCAATATTTTAGAGGATAACACATGTTAGGTCTAGGTTAGGTCTGGGATTTGCACTCATCAGGATCATACTTTCGCATATTTCTCATACTTGATGGCCAGATTCTGGGCTTTTTTTGGCTTAGATCACGTAGTAATGTGGTACCAAACTGAAACAGTATATTAAACCTGGTTTCGATCAATATTTTAGAGGATAACGCATGTTAGGTCTAGGTTAGGTCTGGGATTTGCTCTCATCAGGCTCATACTTTCGCATATTTCTCATACTTGATGGCCAGATTCTGGGCTTTTTTTGGTTTGGATCACGTAGCAATGTGGTACCACACTGAAACTGTCTATCAAACCTGGTTTCGATCAATATTTTAGAGGATAACGCATGTTAGGTCTAGGTTAGGTCTGGGATTTGCTCTCATCAGGCTCATACTTTCGCATATTTATCAATCTTGTTGGTCAGATCCTGGGCTTCCACTGGTTTGGATCACGTAGTAATGTGGTACCACACTGAAACAGTCGACTAAACCTGGTTTCGATCAATACTTTAGAGGATAACACATGTTAGGTCTAGGTTAGGTCTGGGATTTGCACTCATCAGGCTCATACTTTCGCATATTTCTCGTACTTGATGGCCAGATTCTGGGCTTTTTTTGGTTTGGATCACGTAGCAATGCGGTACCACATAGAGACTGTCAATTAAGCCTAGTCTGGGTCAACATATCAAAGGATAACACATGCTAGGTCTAGGTTAGGGCTGGGATTTGCACTCATCAGGATCATACTTATGCATATTTCTCATACTTGATGGCCAGATTCTGGGCTTTTTTTGTCTTAGATAACGTAGTAATGTGGTACCAAACTGAAACAGTATATTAAACCTGGTTTCGATCAATATTTTAGAGGATAACACATGTTAGGTCTAGGTTAGGTCTGGGATTTGCCCTCATCAGGCTCATACTTTCACATATTTCTCATACTTGATGGCCAGATTCTGGGCTTTTTTTGGCTTAGACCACGTAGTAATGTGGCACCAAACTGAAACAGTCAATTAAACCCGGTTTCGATCAATATTTTAGAGGATAACACATGTTAGGTCTAGGTTAGGTCTGGGATTTGCACTCATCTGGCTCATACTTTCGCATATTTCTCATACTTGATGGCCAGATTCTGGGCTTTTTCCGGTATGGGTCACGTAGCAATGCGGTCAATTAGAGACTGTCAATTAAGCCTAGTCTGGGTCAACATATCAAAGGATAACACATGCTAGGTCTAGGTTAGGTCTGGGATTTGCACTCATCAGGATCATACTTATGCATATTTCTCATACTTGATGGCCAGATTCTGGGCTTTTTTTGTCTTAGATAACGTAGTAATGTGGTACCAAACTGAAACAGTATATTAAACCTGGTTTCGATCAATATTTTAGAGGATAACACATGTTAGGTCTAGGTTAGGTCTGGGATTTGCTCTCATCAGGCTCATACTTTCGCATATTTCTCATACTTGATGGCCAGATTCTGGGCTTTTTTTGGTTTGGATCACGTAGCAATGTGGTACCACACTGAAACTGTCTATCAAACCTGGTTTCGATCAATATTTTAGAGGATAACGCATGTTAGGTCTAGGTTAGGTCTGGGATTTGCTCTCATCAGGCTCATACTTTCGCATATTTCTCATACTTGATGGCCAGATTCTGGGCTTTTTTTGGCTTGGATCACGTAGCAATGTGGTACCACACTGAAACTGTCTATCAAACCTGGTTTCGATCAATATTTTAGAGGATAACGCATGTTAGGTCTAGGTTAGGTCTGGGATTTGCTCTCATCAGGCTCATACTTTCGCATATTTATCAATCTTGTTGGCCAGATCCTGGGCTTCCACTGGTTTGGATCACGTAGTAATGTGGTACCACACTGAAACAGTCGACTAAACCTGGTCACGATCAATATTTTAGGGGAAGCATGTTAGGTCTAGGTAAGGTCTGGGATTTGCACTCATCAGGCTCATACTTTCGCATATTTCTCATACTTGATGGCCAGATTCTGGGCTTTTTTTGGTTTGGATCACGTAGCAATGCGGTACCACATAGAAACTGTCAATTAAGCCTAGTCGGGGTCAACATTTCAAAGGATAACACATGCTAGGTCTAGGTTTGGTCTGGGATTTGCATTCATCAGGATCGTACTTATGCATATTTCTCATACTTGATGGCCAGATTCTGGGCTTTTTTTGGCTTAGATAACGTAGTAATGTGGTACCAAACTGAAACAGTATATTAAACCTGGTTTCGATCAATATTTTAGAGGATAACACATGTTAGGTCTAGGTTAGGTCTGGGATTTGCCCTCATCAGGCTCATATTTTCGCATATTTCTCATACTTGATGCCGAGATTCTGGGCTTTTTTTGGCTTAGACCACGTAGTAATGTGGCACCAAACTGAAACAGTCAATTAAACCCGGTTTCGATCAATATTTTAGAGGATAACACATGTTAGGTCTAGGTTAGGTCTGGGATTTGCTCTCATCAGGCTCATACTTTCGCATATTTCTCATACTTGTTGGCCAGATCCTGGGCTTTTCCTGGTTTGGATCACATAGTAATGTGGTACCACACTGACACAGACAATTAAACCTGGTTTCGATCAATATTTTAGAGGATAACACATGTTAGGTCTCGGTTAGGTCTGGGATTTGCACTCATCAGGATCATACTTTCGCATATTTCTCATACTTGATGGCCAGATTCTGGGCTTTTTTTTGCTTAGACCACGTAGTAATGTGGCACCAAACTGAAACAGTCAATTAAACCCGGTTTCGATCAATATTTTAGAGGATAACACATGTTAGGTCTAGGTTAGGTCTGGGATTTGCACTCATCAGGATCATATTTTCGCATATTTCTCATACTTGATGGCCAGATTCTGGGCTTTTTTTGGCTGAGATCACGTAGTAATGTGGTACCAAACTGAAACAGTATATTAAACCTGGTTTCGATCAATATTTTAGAGGATAACGCATGTTAGGTCTAGGTTAGGTCTGGGATTTGCTCTCATCAGGCTCATACTTTCGCATATTTCTCATACTTGATGGCCAGATTCTGGGCTTTTTTTGGCTTGGATCACGTAGCAATGTGGTACCACACTGAAACTGTCTATCAAACCTGGTTTCGATCAATATTTTAGAGGATAACGCATGTTAGGTCTAGGTTAGGTCTGGGATTTGCTCTCATCAGGCTCATACTTTCGCATATTTATCAATCTTGTTGGTCAGATCCTGGGCTTCCACTGGTTTGGATCACGTAGTAATGTGGTACCACACTGAAACAGTCGACTAAACCTGGTTTCGATCAATACTTTAGAGGATAACACATGTTAGGTCTAGGTTAGGTCTGGGATTTGCACTCATCAGGCTCATACTTTCGCATATTTCTCGTACTTGATGGCCAGATTCTGGGCTTTTTTTGGTTTGGATCACGTAGCAATGCGGTACCACATAGAGACTGTCAATTAAGCCTAGTCTGGGTCAACATACCAAAGGATAACACATGCTAGGTCTAGGTTAGGGCTGGGATTTGCACTCATCAGGATCATACTTATGCATATTTCTCATACTTGATGGCCAGATTCTGGGCTTTTTTTGTCTTAGATAACGTAGTAATGTGGTACCAAACTGAAACAGTATATTAAACCTGGTTTCGATCAATATTTTAGAGGATAACACATGTTAGGTCTAGGTTAGGTCTGGGATTTGCCCTCATCAGGCTCATACTTTCACATATTTCTCATACTTGATGGCCAGATTCTGGGCTTTTTTTGGCTTAGACCACGTAGTAATGTGGCACCAAACTGAAACAGTCAATTAAACCCGGTTTCGATCAATATTTTAGAGGATAACACATGTTAGGTCTAGGTTAGGTCTGGGATTTGCACTCATCTGGCTCATACTTTCGCATATTTCTCGTACTTGATGGCCAGATTCTGGGCTTTTTCCGGTATGGGTCACGTAGCAATGCGGTCAATTAGAGACTGTCAATTAAGCCTAGTCTGGGTCAACATATCAAAGGATAACACATGCTAGGTCTAGGTTAGGTCTGGGATTTGCACTCATCAGGATCATACTTATGCATATTTCTCATACTTGATGGCCAGATTCTGGGCTTTTTTTGTCTTAGATAACGTAGTAATGTGGTACCAAACTGAAACAGTATATTAAACCTGGTTTCGATCAATATTTTAGAGGATAACACATGTTAGGTCTAGGTTAGGTCTGGATTTGCTCTCATCAGGCTCATACTTTCGCATATTTCTCATACTTGTTGGCCAGATCCTGGGCTTTTTCTGGTTTGGATCACATAGTAATGTGGTACCACACTGACACAGTCAATTAACGCCGGTTTCGATCAATATTTTAGAGGATAACACATGTTAGGTCTCGGTTAGGTCTAGGATTCGGTCTCATCAGGCTCATACCGTCGCATATCTCTCATACTTGTTGGCCAGATCCTGGGGCTTTTCTGGTATGGATCACGTAGTAATGTGGTACCACACTGAAGCAGTCGACCAAACCTGGTCTCGATCAATATTTAAGACGATATATCATGTTAGGTATAGGTTGGGTCTGGGATTTGCACTCATCAGGCACATACTTTCGCATATTTCTCATACTTCATGGCCAGATTCGGGGCTTTTTTTGGCTTGGATCACGTAACAATGTGGTACCACACTGAAGCTGTCTATCAAACCTGGTTTCGATCAATATTTTAGGGGATAACGCATGTTAGGTCTAGGTTTGGTCTGGGATTTGCACTTATCAGGCTCATACTTTCGCATATTTCTCATACTTGATGGCCAGATCCTGGGCTTTTTCTGGTTTGGATCACATAGTAATGTGGTACCAGACTGAAACAGTCGACTAAACCTGGTCTCGATCAATATTTTAGAGGATAACACATGTTAGGTCTAGGTTAGGTCCGGGATTTGCACTCATCCGGCTCATACTTTCGCATATTTCTCATACTTGATGGCCAGATTCTGGGCTTTTTCCGGTATGGGTCACGTGGTTATGTGGTACCACACTGAAACAGTCAATTAAGCCTAGTCTGGGTCAACATTTCAAAGGATAACACATGTTAGGTCTAGGTTAGGACTGGGATTTGCACTCATCAGGATCATACTTATGCATATTTCTCATACTTGTTGGCCAGATCCTGGGCTTTTCCTGGTTTGGATCACATAGTAATGTGGTACCACACTGACACAGACAATTAAACCTGGTTTCGATCAATATTTAAGAGGATAACACATGTTAGGTCTCGGTTAGGTCTGGGATTTGCACTCATCAGGATCATACTTTCGCATATTTCTCATACTTGATGGCCAGATTCTGGGCTTTTTTTTGCTTAGACCACGTAGTAATGTGGTACCAAACTGAAACAGTCAATTAAACCCGGTTTCGATCAATATTTTAGAGGATAACACATGTTAAGTCTAGGTTAGGTCTGGGATATGCACTCATCAGGCTCATACTTTCGCATATTTCTCATACTTGATGGCCAGATTCTGGGCTTTTTTTGGTTTGGATCACGTAGCAATGCGGTACCACATAGAAACTGTCAATTAAGCCTAGTCTGGTCAACATTTCAAAGGATAACACTTGCTAGGTCTAGGTTAGGTCTGGGATTTGCACTCATCAGGATCATACTTATGCATATTTCTCATACTTGATGGCCAGATTCTGGGCTTTTTTTGTCTTAGATAACGTAGTAATGTGGTACCAAACTGAAACAGTATATTAAACCTGGTTTCGATCAATATTTTAGAGGATAACACATGTTAGGTCTAGGTTAGGTCTGGGATTTGCCCTCATCAGGCTCATACTTTCGCATATTTCTCATACTTGATGGCCAGATTCTGGGCTTTTTTTGGCTTAGACCACGTAGTAATGTGGCACCAAACTGAAACAGTCAATTAAACCCGGTTTCGATCAATATTTTAGAGGATAACACATGTTAGGTCTAGGGTAGGTCTGGGATTTGCACTCATCAGGCTCATACTTTCGCATATTTCTCATACTTGATGGCCAGATTCTGGGCTTTTTCCGGTATGGGTCATGTGGTTATGTGGTACCACACTGAAACAGTCAATTAAGCCTAGTCTGGGTCAACATTTCAAAGGATAACACATGTTAGGTCTAGGTTAGGTCTGGGATTTGCACTCATCAGGATCATACTTATGCATATTTCTCATACTTGATGGTCAGATTCTGGGCTTTTTTTTGGCTTGGATCACGTAGTAATGTGGTACCACACTGCAGCAGTCGACTAAACCAGGTCACGATCAATATTTTAGAGGATATATCATGTTAGGTATAGGTTAAGTCTGGGATTTGCTCTCATCAGGCTCATACTTTCGCATATTTATCAATCTTGTTGGCCAGATCCTGGGCTTCCACTAGTTTGGATCACATAGTAATGTGGTACCACACTGAAACAGTCAATTAACCCTGGTTTCGATCAATATTTTAGAGGATAACACATGTTAGGTTTAGGTTAGGTCTGGGATTTGCACTCATCAGGCTCATACTTTCGCATATTTCTCATACTTGAGGCCAGATTCTGATCTTTTCTTTGCTTGGTTCACGTAGTAATGGGGTACCCCACTGAAACAGTCTATTAAACCTGGTTTCGATCAATATCTCAGAGGATATCGCATGTTAGGTCTACGTTAGGTCTGGGATTTGCTCTCATCAGGCTCATACTTTCGCATATTTCTCATACTTGCTGGCCAGATCCTGGGCTTCCACTGGTTTGGATCACGTAGTAAAGTGGTACCACACTGAAACAGTCGACTAAACCTGGTCACGATCTATATTTTAGAGGATAAATCATGTTTGGTATAGGTCAGGTCTGGGATTTGCTCTCATCAGGCTCATACTTTCGCATATTTCTCATACTTGATGGCCAGATTCTGGGCTTTTTTTGGCTTGGATCACGTACCAATGTGGTACCACACTGAAGCTGTCTATCAAACCTGGTTTCGATCAATATTTTAGGGGATAACGCATGTTAGGTCTAGGTTTGGTCTGGGATTTGCACTTATCAGGCTCATACTTTCGCATATTTCTCATACTTGATGGCCGGATTCTGGGCTTTTTCGGGTATGGATGACGTAGTAATGTGATACCCCACTGAAACAGTCGACTAAACCTGGTCACGATCAATATTTTAGGGGATAACGCATGTTAGGTCTAGGTTAGGTCTGGGATTTGCACTCATCAGGCTCATGCTTTCGCATATTTCTCATACTTGTTGGCCAGATCCTGGGCTTTTTCGGTTTGGATCACATAGTAATGTGGTACCACACTGACACAGACAATTAAACCTGGTTTCGATCAATATTTTAGAGGATAACACATGTTATGTCTAGGTTAGGTCTGGGATTTGCACTCATCAGGATCATACTTTCGCATATTTGTCATACTTGATGGCCGGATTCTGGGCTTTTTCGGGTATGGATGACGTAGTAATGTGATACCCCACTGAAACAGTCGACTAAACCTGGTGTCGATCAACATTTCAGAGGATAACGCATGTGATGTCTGGGTTAGGTCTGGGATTTGCCCTCATCAGTCTCATACTTTCGCATTCTTCACATACTTCTTGAACAGATCCTGGGTTTTTTCTGGTTGGGATCACATAGCAATGTGTTAACACACTGAAACAGTCGATTAAACCTGGTTTCGATCATTATTTTAGAGGATAACTCATGTTAGGTCTGGGTTAGGTCTAGGATTTGCCCTCATCAGGCTCATACATTCGCATATTTCTGATACTTGATGGCCAGATTCTGGGCTTTTTCTGGTTTGGATCACGTTGCAATGCGGTACCACATAGAAACAGCTCATCAAACCTGGTTTTGATCGATATTTTAGAGGATAACGCATGTTAGGTCTAGGTTAGGTCTGGGATTCGGTCTCATAAGGCTCATACCGTCGCATAATTCTCATACTTGTTGGCCAGATCCTGGGCTTTTTCTGGTTTGGATCACATAGTAATGTGGTACAACACTGACACAGACAATTAAACCTGGTTTCGATCAATATTTTACAGGATAACACATGTTAGGTCTCGGTTAGGTCTGGGATTTGCACTCATCAGGCTCATACTTTCGCATATTTCTCATACTTGATGGCCAGATTCTGATCTTTTCTTTGCTTGGTTCACGTAGTAATGGGGTACCCCTCTGAAACAGTCTATTAAACCTGGTTTCGATCAATATCTTAGAGGATATCGCATGTTAGGTCTAGGTTAGGTCTGGGATTTGCTCTCATCAGGCTCATACTTTCGCATATTTATCAATCATGTTGGCCAGATCCTGGGCTTCCACTGGTTTGGATCACGTAGTAATGTGGTACCACACTGAAACAGTCGACTAAACCTGGTCACGATCAATATTTTAGGGGATGACGCATGTTAGGTCTAGGTTAGCTCTGGGATTTACACTCATCAGGCTCATACTATCGCATATTTCTCATACTTGATGGCCAGATTCTGGGCTTCTTTTGGCTTGGATCACGTAGTAATGTGGTACCACACTGAAACAGTCGACTAAACCAGGTCACGATCAATATTTTAGCGGATAACGCATGTTAGGCCTAGGTTAGGTCTGGGATTTGCTCTCATCAGGCTCATACTTTCGCATATTTCTCATACTTGTTGGCCAGATCCTGGGCATCCACTGGTTTGGATCACGTAGTAATGTGGTACTACACTGAAACAGTCGACTAAACCTGGTCACGATCAATATTTTAGGGGATAACGCATGTTAGGTCTAGGTTAGGTCTGGGATTTGCACTCATCAGGCTCATACTTTCGCATATTTCTCATACTTGATGACCAGATTCTGTGCTTTTCTTGGCTGATATCACGTAGCAATGTGTTACGACACTGAAACTGTCTATCAAACCTGGTTTCGATCAATATTTTAGGGGATAACGCATGTTAGGTCTAGGTTAGGTCTGGGATTTGCTCTCATCAGGCTCATACTTTCGCATATTTCTCATACTTGTTGGCCAGATCCTGGGCTTCCACTGGTTTGGATCACGTAGTAATGAGGTACCACACTGAAACAGTCGACTAAACCTGGTCACGATCAATATTTTAGGGGATAACGCATGGTAGGTCTAGGTTAGGTCTGGGATTTGCACTCATCAGGCTCATACTTTCGCATATTTCTCATACTTGATGACCAGATTCTGTGCTTTTCTTGGCTGATATCACGTAGCAATGTGTTACGACACTGAAACTGTCTATCAAACCTGGTTTCGATCAATATTTTAGGGGATAACGCATGTTAGGTCTAGGTTAGGTCTGGGATTTGCTCTCATCAGGCTCATACTTTCGCATATTTCTCATACTTGATGGCCAGATTCTGATCTTTTCTATGCTTGGATCTCGTAGCAATGTGGTACCACACTGAAACTGTCTATCAAACCTGGTTTCGACCAATATCTTAGAGGATAACGCATGTTAGGTCTAGGTTAGGTCTGGGATTTGCTATCATCAGGCTCATACTTTCGCATACTTGTTGGCCAGATCCTGGGCTTTTTCTGGTTTGGATCACATAGTAATGAGGTACCACACTGACACAGACAATTAAACCTGGTTTCGATCATTATTTTAGAGAATAACACATGTTATGTCTAGGTTTGGTCTGGGATTTGCACTCATCAGGATCATAATTTCGCGTATTTCTCATACTTGATGGCCAGATTCTGGGCTTTTTTTGGCTTAGATCACGTAGTAATGTGGTACCAAACTGAAACAGTCAATTATACCCGGTTTCGATCAATATTTTAGAGGATAGCACATGTTAGGTCTAGGTTAGGTCTGGGATTTGCACTCATCAGGCTCATACTTTCGCATATTTCTCATACTTGATGGCCAGATTCTGATCTTATTTTGCTTGGACCACGTAGTAATGGGGTACCACACTGAAACAGTCTATTAAACCTGGTTTCGATCAATATCTTAGCGGATAACGCATGTTAGGTCTAGGTTAGGTCTGGGATTTGCTCTCATCAGGCTCATACTTTCGCATATTTCTCATACTTGATGGCCAGATTCTGATCTTTTTTTTGCTTGGACCACGTAGTAATGGGGTACCACACTGAAACAGTCGATTAAACCTGGCTTCGATCAATATTTTAGAGGATAACTCATGTTAGGTCTGGGTTAGGTCTAGGATTTGCCCTCATCAGGCTCATACTCTCGCATATTTCTGATACTCGATGGCCAGATTCTGGGCTTTCTCCGGTATGGGTCACGTGGTAATGTGGTACCACACTGAAACAGTCAATTAAGCCAACTCTGGGTCAACATTTCAAAGGATAACGCATGTTAGGTATAGGTTAGGTCTGGGATTTGCTCTCATCAGGCTCATACTTTCGCATATTTATCAATCTTGTTGGCCAGATCCTGGGCTTCCACTGGTTTGGATCACGTAGTAATGTGGTACCACACTGAAACAGTCGACTAAACCTGGTCACGATCAATATTTTAGGGGATAACGCATGTTAGGTCTAGGTTAGGTCTGGGATTTGCACTCATCAGGCTCATACTTTCGCATATTTCTCATACTTGATGGCCAGATTCTGGGCTTTTTTTGGCTTGGATCACGTAGCAATGTGGTACCACACTGAAACTGTCTATCAAATCTTGTTTCGATCAATATTTTAGAGGATAACGCATGTTAGGTCTAGGTTAGGTCTGAGATTTGCTCTCATCAGGCTCATACTTTCGCATATTTCTCCTTGTTGATGGCCAGATTCTGGGCTTTCTCCGGTATGGGTCACGTAGTAATGTGGTACCAAACTGAAACAGTCGACAAAACCTGGTCTCGATCAATATTTCAGAGGATAACGCATGTTAGGTCTAGGTTAGGTCTGGGATTTGCTCTCATCAGGCTCATACTTTCGCATATTTCTCACACTTGTTGGCCAGATCCTGGGCTTTTTCTGGTTTGGATCACATAGTAAGGTGGTACCGCACTGACACAGGCAATTAAACCTGGTTTCGATCAATATTTTAGAGGATAACACATGTTAGGTCACGGTTAGGTCTGGGATTTGCACTCATCAGGATCATAGTTTCGCATATTTCTCATACTTGATGGCCAGATTCTGGGCTTTTTTTTGTTTAGACCACGTAGTAATGTGGCACCAAACTGAAACAGACAATTAAACCCGGTTTCGATCAATATTATAGAGGATAACACATGTTAGGTCTAGGTTAGGTCTGGGATTTGCACTCATCAGGCTCATACTTTTGCATATTTCTCATACTTGATAGCCAGATTCTGGGCTTTCTCCGGTATGGGTCACGTGGTAATGTGGTACCACACTGAAACAGTCAATTAAGCCTACTCTGGGTCAACATTTCAAAGGATAACGCATGTTAGGTATAGGTTAGGTCTGGGATTTGCACTCATCAGGATCATACTTTCGCATATTTCTCATACTTGATGGGCAGATTCTGGGCTTTTTTTGGCTTGGATCACGTAGCAATGTGGTACCACACTGAATCTGTCTATCAAACCTGGTTTCGATCAATATTTTAGAGGATAACGCATGTTAGGTCTAGGTTAGGTCTGGGATTTGCACTTATCAGGATCATACTTTCGCATATTTATCAATCTTGTTGGCCAGATCCTGGGCCTTTTCTGGTATAGATCACGTAGTAATGTGGTACCACACTGAAACAGTCGACTAAACCTGGTCACGATCAATATTTTAGGGGATAACGCATGTTAGGTCTAGGTTAGGTCTGGGATTTGCACTCGTCAGGCTCATACTTTCGCATATTTCTCATACTTGATGGCCAGATTCTGGGCTATTTTTGGCTTGGATCACGTAGCGATGTGGTACCACACTGAAACTGTCTATCAAACCTGGTTTCGATCAATATTTTAGAGGATAACGCATGTTAGGTCTAGGTTAGGTCTGAGATTTGCTCTCATCAGGCTCATACTTTCGCATATTTCTCATACTTGATGGCCAGATTCCGGGCTTTCTCCGGTATGGGTCACGTAGTAATGTGGTACCAGACTGAAACAGTCGACTAAACCTGCCCTCGATCAATATTTCAGAGGATGACGCATGTTAGGTCTAGGTTAGGTCTGGGATTTGCTCTCATCAGGCTCATACTTTCGCATATTTCTCATACTTGTTGGCCAGATCCTGGGCTTGTTCTGGTTTGGATCACATAGTAATGTGGTACCACACTGACACAGACAATTAAACCTGGTTTCGATCAATATTTTAGAGGATAACACATGTTAGGTCTAGGTTAGGTCTGGGATTTGCACTCATCAGGCTCACACTTTCGCATATTTCTCATACTTGATGGCCAGATTCTGATATTTTTTTTGCTTGGATGACGTAGTAATGGGGTACCACACTGAAACAGACTATAAAACCTGGTTTCGATCAATATCTTAGCGGATAACGCATGTTAGGTCTAGGTTAGGTCTGGGATTTGCTCTCATCGGGCTCATACTTTCGCATATTTCTCATACTTGATGGCCAGATTCTGGGCTTTTTTTTGGCTTGGATCACGTAGTAATGTGGTACCACACTAAAACAGTCGACTAAACCAGGTCACGATCAATATTTTAGCGGATAACGCATGTTAGGTCTAGGTTAGGTCTGGGATTCGGTCTCATCAGGCTCATACCGTCGCATATTTCTGATACTTGTTGGCCAGATCCTGGGGCTTTTCTGGTATGGATCACGTAGTAATGTGGTACCACACTGAAGCAGTCGACTAAATCTGGTCTCGATCAATATTTTAGAGGATAAATCATGTTAGGTATAGGTTAAGTGTGGGATTTGCCCTCATCAGGCTCATACTTTCGCATATTTATCAATCTTGTTGGCCAGATCCTGGGCTTCCACTAGTTTGGATCTCATAGTAATGTGGTACCACACTGAAACAGTCAATTGACCCCGGTTTCGATCAATATTTCAGAGGATAACACATGTTAGGTCTAGGTTAGGTCTGGGATTTGCACTCATCAGGCTCATACTTTCGCATATTTCTCATACTTGATGGCCAGATTCTGATCTTTTCTTTGCTTGGTTCTCGTAGTAATGGGGTACCCCACTGAAACAGTCTATTAAACCTGGTTTCGATCAATATCATAGCGGATAATGCATGTTAGGTCTAGGTTAGGTCTGGGATATGCTCTCATCAGGCTCATACTTTCGCATATTTGTCATACTTGTTGGCCAGATCCTGGGCTTCCACTGGTTTGGATCACGTAGTAATGTGGTACCACACTGAAACAGTCGACTAAACCTGGTCACGATCAATATTTTAGGGGATAACGCATGTTAGGTCTAGGTTAGGTCTGGGATTTGCACTCGTCAGGCTCATACTTTCGCATATTTCTCATACTTGATGGCCAGATTCTGGGCTATTTTTGGCTTGGATCACGTAGCAATGTGGTACCACACTGAAACTGTCTATCAAACCTGGTATCGATCAATATTTTAGAGGATAACGCATGTTAGGTCTAGGTTAGGTCTGAGATTTGCTCTCATCAGACTCATACTTTCGCATATTTCTCATACTTGATGGCCAGATTCCGGGCTTTCTCCGGTATGGGTCACGTAGTAATGTGGTACCAAACTGAAACAGTATATTAAACCCGGTTTCGATCAATATTTTAGAGGATAACACATGTTAGGTCTAGGTTAGGTCTGGGATTTGCACTCATCAGGCTCACACTTTCGCATATTTCTCATACTTGATGGCCAGATTCTGGGCTTTCTCCGGTATGGGTCACGTGGTAATGTGGTACCACACTGAAACAGTCAATTAAGCCAACTCTGGGTCAACATTTCAAAGGATAACGCATGTTAGGTATTGGTTAGATCTGGGATTTGCTCTCATCCGGATCATACTTTCGCATATTTCTCATACTTGATGGCCAGATTCTGGGCTTTTTTTGGCTTAGACCACGTAGTAATGTGGTACCAAACTGAAACAGTCAATTAAACCCGGTTTCGATCAATATTTTAGAGGATAACACATGTTAGGTCTAGGTTAGGTCTGGGATTTGCACTCATCAGGCTCATACTTTCGCATATTTCTCATACTTGATGGCCAGATTCTGGGCTTTTTTTGGCTTGGATCACGTAGCAATGTGGTACCATACTGAAACTGTCTATCAAACCTGGTTTCGATCAATATTTTAGAGGATAACGCATGTTAGGTCTAGGTTAGGTCTGGGATTTGCACTTATCAGGATCATACTTTCGCATATTTATCAATCTCGTTGGCCAGGTCCTGGGCCTTTGCTGGTATGGATCACGTAGTAATGTGGTACCACACAGAAGCAGTCGACTAAACCAGGTCTCGATCAATATTTTAGAGGATAAATCATGTTAGGTATAGGTTAGGTCTGGGATTTGCACTCATCAGGCTCATACTTTCGCATATTTCTCATACTTGATGGCCAGATTCTGGGCTTTTTTTTGCTTGGATGACGTAGTAATGGGGTACAACACTGAAACAGACTATAAAACCTGGTTTCGATCAATATCTTAGCGGATAACGCATGTTAGGTCTAGGTTAGGTCTGGGATTTGCTCTCATCGGGCTCATACTTTCGCATATTTCTCATACTTGATGGCCAGATTCTGATATTTTTTTTGCTTGGATGACGTAGTAATGGGGTACCACACTGAAACAGACTATAAAACCTGGTTTCGATCAATATCTTAGCGGATAACGCATGTTAGGTCTAGGTTAGGTCTGGGATTTGCTCTCATCGGGCTCATACTTTCGCATATTTCTCATACTTGATGGCCAGATTCTGGGCTTTTTTTTGGCTTGGATCACGTAGTAATGTGGTACCACACTAAAACAGTCGACTAAACCAGGTCACGATCAATATTTTAGCGGATAACGCATGTTAGGTCTATGTTAGGTCTGGGATTCGGTCTCATCAGGCTCATACCGTCGCATATTTCTGATACTTGTTGGCCAGATCCTGGGGCTTTTCTGGTATGGATCACGTAGTAATGTGGTACCACACTGAAGCAGTCGACCAAACCTGGTCTCGATCAATATTTAAGAGGATATATCATGTTAGGTATAGGTTAAGTCTGGGATTTGCTCTCATCAGGCTCATACTTTCGCATATTTATCAATCTTGTTGGCCAGATCCAGGGCTCCCTCTAGTTTGGATCACATAGTAATGTGGTACCACACTGAAACAGTCAATTAACCCCGGTTTCGATCAATATTTTAGAGGATAACACATGTTAGGTCTAGGTTAGGTCTGGGATTTGCACTCATCAGGCTCATACTTTCGCATATTTCTCATACTTTATGGCCAGATTCTGGGCATCCACTAGCTTGGATCACATAGTAATGTGGTACCACACTGACACAGACAATTAAACCTGGCTTCGATCAAAATCTTGCGGATAACGCATGTTAGGTCTAGGTTAGGTCTGGGATTTGCTCTGATCAGGCAAATACTTTCGCATATTTATCAATCTTGTTGGCCAGATCCTGGGCTTCCACTGGTTTGGATCACGTAGCAATGGGGTACCACACTGAAACAGTCTATTAAACCTGGTTTCGATCAATATTTTAGAGGATAACGCATGTTAGGTCTAGGTTAGGTCTGGGATTTGCTCTCATCAGGCTCATACTTTCGCATATTTCTCATACTTGATGGCCAGATCCTGGGCATCCACTAGTTTGGATCACATAGTAATGTGGTACCACACTGACACAGACAATTAAACCTGGTTTCGATCAAAATCTTAGCGCATAACGCATGTTAGGTCTAGGGTAGGTCTGGGATTTGCTCTCATCAGACTCATACCGTCGCATATTTCTCATACTTGTTGGCCAGATCCTGGGGCTTTTCTGGTATGGACCACGTAGTAATGTGGCACCACACTGAAGCAGTCGACTGAATCTGGTCTCGATCAATATTTTAGAGGATAAATCATGTTAGGTATAGGTTAAGTGTGGGATTTGCCCTCATCAGGCTCATACTTTCGCATATTTATCAATCTTGTTGGCCAGATCCTGGGCTTCCACTAGTTTGGATCTCATAGTAATGTGGTACCACACTGAAACAGTCAATTGACCCCGGTTTCGATCAATATTTCAGAGGATAACACATGTTAGGTCTAGGTTAGGTCTGGGATTTGCACTCATCAGGCTCATACTTTCGCATATTTCTCATACTTGATGGCCAGATTCTGATCTTTTCTTTGCTTGGTTCTCGTAGTAATGGGGTACCCCACAGGAACAGTCTATTAAACCTGGTTTCGATCAATATCTTAGAGGATATCGCATGTTAGGTCTAGGTTAGGTCTGGGATTTGCTCTCATCAGGCTCATACTTTCGCATATTTGTCATACTTGTTGGCCAGATCCTGGGCTTCCACTGGTTTGGATCACGTAGTAATGTGGTACCACACTGAAACAGTCGACTAAACCTGGTCACGAACAGTATTTTAGGGGATAACGCATGTTAGGTCTAGGTTAGGTCTGGGATTTGCACTCATCAGGCTCATACTTTCGCATATTTCTCATACTTGATGGCCAGATTCTGATCTTTTCTTTGCTTGGTTCACGTAGTAATGGGGTACCCCACAGGAACAGTCTATTAAACCTGGTTTCGATCAATATCTTAGAGGATATCGCATGTTAGGTCTAGGTTAGGTCTGGGATTTGCTCTCATCGGGCTCATACCTTCGCATACTTATCAATCTCGTTGGCCAGATCCTGGGCTTCCACTGGTTTGGATCACGTAGTAATGTGGTACCACACTGAAACAGTCGACTAAACCTGGTCACGATCAGTATTTTAGGGGATAACGCATGTTAGGTCTAGGTTAGGTCTGGGATTTGCACTCATCAGGCTCATACTTTCGCATATTTCTCATACTTGATGGCCAGATTCTGATCTTTTCTTTGCTTGGTTCACGTAGTAATGGGGTACCCCACTGAAACAGTCTATAAAACCTGGATTCGATCAATATCTTAGAGGATATCGCATGTTAGGTCTAGGTTAGGTCTGGGATTTGCTCTCAACGGGCTCATACCTTCGCATACTTATCAATCTCGTTGGCCAGATCCTGGGCCTTTTCTGGTATGGATCACGTAGTAATGTGGTACCACACTGAAGCAGTCGACTAAACCAGGTCTCGATCAATATTTTAGAGGATAAATCATGTTAGGTATAGGTTAGGTCTGGTATTTGCTCTCATCAGGCTCATACTTTCGCATATTTATCAATCCTGTCGGCCAGATCCTGGGCTTCCAATGGTTTGGATCACGTAGTAATGTGGTACCACACTGAAACAGTCGACTAAACCTGGTCACGATCAATATTTTAGGGGATAACGCATGTTAGGTCTAGGTTAGGTCTGGGATTTGCACTCATCAGGCTCATACTTTCGCATATTTCTCATACATGATGGCCAGATCCTGGGCATCCACTAGTTTGGATCACGTAGTAATGGGGTACCACACTGAAACAGTCTATTAAACCTGGTTTCGATCAATATTTTAGAGGATAACGCATGTTAGGTCTAGGTTAGGTCTGGGATTTGCACTCATCAGGCTCATACTTTCGCAAATTTCTCATACTTGATGGCCAGATTCTGGGCATCCACTAGCTTGGATCACATAGTAATGTGGTACCACACTGACACAGACAATTAAACCTGGCTTCGATCAAAATCTTAGCGGATAACGCATGTTAGGTCTAGGTTAGGTCTGGGATTTGCTCTCATCAGGCACATACTTTCGCATATTTATCAATCTTGTTGGCCAGATCCTGGGCTTCCACTGGTTTGGATCACGTAGTAATGGGGTACCACACTGAAACAGTCTATTAAACCTGGTTTCGATCAATATTTTAGAGGATAACGCATGTTAGGTCTAGGTTAGGTCTGGGATTTGCTCTCATCAGGCTCATACTTTCGCATATTTCTCATACTTGATGGCCAGATCCTGGGCATCCACTAGTTTGGATCACATAGTAATGTGGTACCACACTGACACAGACAATTAAACCTGGTTTCGATCAAAATCTTAGCGCATAACGCGTGTTAGGTCTAGGTTAGGTCTGGGATTTGCTCTCATCAGACTCATACCGTCGCATATTTCTCATACTTGTTGGCCAGATCCTGGGGCTTTTCTGGTATGGACCACGTAGTAATGTGGCACCACACTGAAGCAGTCGACTAAATCTGGTCTCGATCAATATTTTAGAGGATAAATCATGTTAGGTATAGGTTAAGTGTGGGATTTGCCCTCATCAGGCTCATACTTTCGCATATTTATCAATCTTGTTGGCCAGATCCTGGGCTTCCACTAGTTTGGATCTCATAGTAATGTGGTACCACACTGAAACAGTCAATTGACCCCGGTTTCGATCAATATTTCAGAGGATAACACATGTTAGGTCTAGGTTAGGTCTGGGATTTGCACTCATCAGGCTCATACTTTCGCATATTTCTCATACTTGATGGCCAGATTCTGATCTTTTCTTTGCTTGGTTCTCGTAGTAATGGGGTACCCCACTGAAACAGCCTATTAAACCTGGTTTCGATCAATATCTTAGAGGATATCGCATGTTAGGTCTAGGTTAGGTCTGGGATTTGCTGTCATCAGGCTCATACTTTCGCATATTTCTCATACTTGATGGCCAGATTCTGATCTTTTCTTTGCTTGGTTCACGTAGTAATGGGGTACCCCACTGAAACAGTCTATTAAACCTGGTTTCGATCAATATCTTAGAGGATATCGCATGTTAGGTCTAGGTTAGGTCTGGGATTTGCTCTCATCAGGCTCATACTTTCGCATATTTGTCATACTTGTTGGCCAGATCCTGGGCTTCCACTGGTTTGGATCACGTAGTAATGTGGTACCACACTGAAACAGTCGACTAAACCTGGTCACGATCAGTATTTTAGGGGATAACGCATGTTAGGTCTAGGTTAGGTCTGGGATTTGCACTCATCAGGCTCATACTTTCGCATATTTCTCATACTTGATGGCCAGATTCTGATCTTTTCTTTGCTTGGTTCACGTAGTAATGGCGTACCCCACTGAAACAGTCTATTAAACCTGGTTTCGATCAATATCTTAGAGGATATCGCATGTTAGGTCTAGGTTAGGTCTGGGATTTGCTCTCATCGGGCTCATACCTTCGCATACTTATCAATCTCGTTGGCCAGATCCTGGGCTTCCACTGGTTTGGATCACGTAGTAATGTGGTACCACACTGAAACAGTCGACTAAACCTGGTCACGATCAGTATTTTAGGGGATAACGCATGTTAGGTCTAGGTTAGGTCTGGGATTTGCACTCATCAGGCTCATACTTTCGCATATTTCTCATACTTGATGGCCGGATTCTGATCTTTTCTTTGCTTGGTTCACGTAGTAATGGGGTACCCCACTGAAACAGTCTATAAAACCTGGTTTCGATCAATATCTTAGAGGATATCGCATGTTAGGTCTAGGTTAGGTCTGGGATTTGCTCTCAACGGGCTCATACCTTCGCATACTTATCAATCTCGTTGGCCAGATCCTGGGCCTTTTCTGGTATGGATCACGTAGTAATGTGGTACCACACTGAAGCAGTCGACTAAACCTGGTCTCGATCAATATTTTAGAGGATAAATCATCTTAGGTATAGGTAAAGTGTGGGATTTGCCCACATCAGGCTCATACTTTCGCATATATATCAATCTTGCTGGCCAGATCCTGGGCTTCCACTAGTTTGGATCACATAGTAATGTGGTACCACACTGAAACAGTCAATTAACCCCGGTTTCGATCAATATTTTAGAGGATAACACATGTTAGGTCTAGGTTAGGTCTTGGATTTGCACTCATCAGGCTCATACTTTCGCATATTTCTCATACTTGATGGCCAGATTCTGGGCATCCACTAGCTTGGATCACATAGTAATGTGGTACCACACTGACACAGACAATTAAACCTGGCTTCGATCAAAATCTTAGCGGATAACGCATGTTAGGTCTAGGTTAGGTCTGGGATTTGCTCTCATCAGACTCATACCGTCGCATATTTCTCATACTTGTTGGCCAGATCCTGGGGCTTTTCTGGTATGGACCACGTAGTAATGTGGCACCACACTGAAGCAGTCGACTAAATGTGGTCTCGATCAATATTTTAGAGGATAAATCATGTTAGGTATAGGTTAAGTGTGGGATTTGCCCTCATCAGGCTCATACTTTCGCATATTTATCAATCTTGTTGGCCAGATCCTGGGCTTCCACTAGTTTGGATCTCATAGTAATGTGGTACCACACTGAAACAGTCAATTGACCCCGGTTTCGATCAATATTTCAGAGGATAACACATGTTAGGTCTAGGTTACGTCTGGGATTTGCACTCATCAGGCTCATACTTTCGCATATTTCTCATACTTGATGGCCAGATTCTGATCTTTTCTTTGCTTGGTTCTCGTAGTAATGGGGTACCCCACTGAAACAGTCTATTAAACCTGGTTTCGATCAATATCTTAGAGGATATCGCATGTTAGGTCTAGGTTAGGTCTGGGATTTGCTGTCATCAGGCTCATACTTTCGCATATTTCTCATACTTGATGGCCAGATTCTGATCTTTTCTTTGCTTGGTTCACGTAGTAATGGGGTACCCCACTGAAACAGTCTATTAAACCTGGTTTCGATCAATATCTTAGAGGATATCGCATGTTAGGTCTAGGTTAGGTCTGGGATTTGCTCTCATCAGGCTCATACTTTCGCATATTTGTCATACTTGTTGGCCAGATCCTGGGCTTCCACTGGTTTGGATCACGTAGTAATATGGTACCACACTGAAACAGACGACTAAACCTGGTCACGAACAGTATTTTAGGGGATAACGCATGTTAGGTCTAGGTTAGGTCTGGGATTTGCTCTCATCAGGCTCATACTTTCGCATATTTGTCATACTTGTTGGCCAGATCCTGGGCTTCCACTGGTTTGGATCACGTAGTAATGTGGTACCACACTGAAACAGTCGACTAAACCTGGTCACGAACAGTATTTTAGGGGATAACGCATGTTAGGTCTAGGTTAGGTCTGGGATTTGCACTCATCAGGCTCATACTTTCGCATATTTCTCATACTTGATGGCCAGATTCTGATCTTTTCTTTGCTTGGTTCACGTAGTAATGGGGTACCCCACAGGAACAGTCTATTAAACCTGGTTTCGATCAATATCTTAGAGGATATCGCATGTTAGGTCTAGGTTAGGTCTGGGATTTGCTCTCATCGGGCTCATACCTTCGCATACTTATCAATCTCGTTGGCCAGATCCTGGGCTTCCACTGGTTTGGATCACGTAGTAATGTGGTACCACACTGAAACAGTCGACTAAACCTGGTCACGATCAGTATTTTAGGGGATAACGCATGTTAGGTCTAGGTTAGGTCTGGGATTTGCACTCATCAGGCTCATACTTTCGCATATTTCTCATACTTGATGGCCAGATTCTGATCTTTTCTTTGCTTGGTTCACGTAGTAATGGGGTACCCCACTGAAACAGTCTATAAAACCTGGATTCGATCAATATCTTAGAGGATATCGCATGTTAGGTCTAGGTTAGGTCTGGGATTTGCTCTCAACGGGCTCATACCTTCGCATACTTATCAATCTCGTTGGCCAGATCCTGGGCCTTTTCTGGTATGGATCACGTAGTAATGTGGTACCACACTGAAGCAGTCGACTAAACCAGGTCTCGATCAATATTTTAGAGGATAAATCATGTTAGGTATAGGTTAGGTCTGGTATTTGCTCTCATCAGGCTCATACTTTCGCATATTTATCAATCCTGTCGGCCAGATCCTGGGCTTCCAATGGTTTGGATCACGTAGTAATGTGGTACCACACTGAAACAGTCGACTAAACCTGGTCACGATCAATATTTTAGGGGATAACGCATGTTAGGTCTAGGTTAGGTCTGGGATTTGCACTCATCAGGCTCATACTTTCGCATATTTCTCATACATGATGGCCAGATCCTGGGCATCCACTAGTTTGGATCACGTAGTAATGGGGTACCACACTGAAACAGTCTATTAAACCTGGTTTCGATCAATATTTTAGAGGATAACGCATGTTAGGTCTAGGTTAGGTCTGGGATTTGCACTCATCAGGCTCATACTTTCGCAAATTTCTCATACTTGATGGCCAGATTCTGGGCATCCACTAGCTTGGATCACATAGTAATGTGGTACCACACTGACACAGACAATTAAACCTGGCTTCGATCAAAATCTTAGCGGATAACGCATGTTAGGTCTAGGTTAGGTCTGGGATTTGCTCTCATCAGGCACATACTTTCGCATATTTATCAATCTTGTTGGCCAGATCCTGGGCTTCCACTGGTTTGGATCACGTAGTAATGGGGTACCACACTGAAACAGTCTATTAAACCTGGTTTCGATCAATATTTTAGAGGATAACGCATGTTAGGTCTAGGTTAGGTCTGGGATTTGCTCTCATCAGGCTCATACTTTCGCATATTTCTCATACTTGATGGCCAGATCCTGGGCATCCACTAGTTTGGATCACATAGTAATGTGGTACCACACTGACACAGACAATTAAACCTGGTTTCGATCAAAATCTTAGCGCATAACGCGTGTTAGGTCTAGGTTAGGTCTGGGATTTGCTCTCATCAGACTCATACCGTCGCATATTTCTCATACTTGTTGGCCAGATCCTGGGGCTTTTCTGGTATGGACCACGTAGTAATGTGGCACCACACTGAAGCAGTCGACTAAATCTGGTCTCGATCAATATTTTAGAGGATAAATCATGTTAGGTATAGGTTAAGTGTGGGATTTGCCCTCATCAGGCTCATACTTTCGCATATTTATCAATCTTGTTGGCCAGATCCTGGGCTTCCACTAGTTTGGATCTCATAGTAATGTGGTACCACACTGAAACAGTCAATTGACCCCGGTTTCGATCAATATTTCAGAGGATAACACATGTTAGGTCTAGGTTAGGTCTGGGATTTGCACTCATCAGGCTCATACTTTCGCATATTTCTCATACTTGATGGCCAGATTCTGATCTTTTCTTTGCTTGGTTCTCGTAGTAATGGGGTACCCCACTGAAACAGCCTATTAAACCTGGTTTCGATCAATATCTTAGAGGATATCGCATGTTAGGTCTAGGTTAGGTCTGGGATTTGCTGTCATCAGGCTCATACTTTCGCATATTTCTCATACTTGATGGCCAGATTCTGATCTTTTCTTTGCTTGGTTCACGTAGTAATGGGGTACCCCACTGAAACAGTCTATTAAACCTGGTTTCGATCAATATCTTAGAGGATATCGCATGTTAGGTCTAGGTTAGGTCTGGGATTTGCTCTCATCAGGCTCATACTTTCGCATATTTGTCATACTTGTTGGCCAGATCCTGGGCTTCCACTGGTTTGGATCACGTAGTAATGTGGTACCACACTGAAACAGTCGACTAAACCTGGTCACGATCAGTATTTTAGGGGATAACGCATGTTAGGTCTAGGTTAGGTCTGGGATTTGCACTCATCAGGCTCATACTTTCGCATATTTCTCATACTTGATGGCCAGATTCTGATCTTTTCTTTGCTTGGTTCACGTAGTAATGGCGTACCCCACTGAAACAGTCTATTAAACCTGGTTTCGATCAATATCTTAGAGGATATCGCATGTTAGGTCTAGGTTAGGTCTGGGATTTGCTCTCATCGGGCTCATACCTTCGCATACTTATCAATCTCGTTGGCCAGATCCTGGGCTTCCACTGGTTTGGATCACGTAGTAATGTGGTACCACACTGAAACAGTCGACTAAACCTGGTCACGATCAGTATTTTAGGGGATAACGCATGTTAGGTCTAGGTTAGGTCTGGGATTTGCACTCATCAGGCTCATACTTTCGCATATTTCTCATACTTGATGGCCGGATTCTGATCTTTTCTTTGCTTGGTTCACGTAGTAATGGGGTACCCCACTGAAACAGTCTATAAAACCTGGTTTCGATCAATATCTTAGAGGATATCGCATGTTAGGTCTAGGTTAGGTCTGGGATTTGCTCTCAACGGGCTCATACCTTCGCATACTTATCAATCTCGTTGGCCAGATCCTGGGCCTTTTCTGGTATGGATCACGTAGTAATGTGGTACCACACTGAAGCAGTCGACTAAACCTGGTCTCGATCAATATTTTAGAGGATAAATCATCTTAGGTATAGGTAAAGTGTGGGATTTGCCCACATCAGGCTCATACTTTCGCATATATATCAATCTTGCTGGCCAGATCCTGGGCTTCCACTAGTTTGGATCACATAGTAATGTGGTACCACACTGAAACAGTCAATTAACCCCGGTTTCGATCAATATTTTAGAGGATAACACATGTTAGGTCTAGGTTAGGTCTTGGATTTGCACTCATCAGGCTCATACTTTCGCATATTTCTCATACTTGATGGCCAGATTCTGGGCATCCACTAGCTTGGATCACATAGTAATGTGGTACCACACTGACACAGACAATTAAACCTGGCTTCGATCAAAATCTTAGCGGATAACGCATGTTAGGTCTAGGTTAGGTCTGGGATTTGCTCTCATCAGACTCATACCGTCGCATATTTCTCATACTTGTTGGCCAGATCCTGGGGCTTTTCTGGTATGGACCACGTAGTAATGTGGCACCACACTGAAGCAGTCGACTAAATGTGGTCTCGATCAATATTTTAGAGGATAAATCATGTTAGGTATAGGTTAAGTGTGGGATTTGCCCTCATCAGGCTCATACTTTCGCATATTTATCAATCTTGTTGGCCAGATCCTGGGCTTCCACTAGTTTGGATCTCATAGTAATGTGGTACCACACTGAAACAGTCAATTGACCCCGGTTTCGATCAATATTTCAGAGGATAACACATGTTAGGTCTAGGTTACGTCTGGGATTTGCACTCATCAGGCTCATACTTTCGCATATTTCTCATACTTGATGGCCAGATTCTGATCTTTTCTTTGCTTGGTTCTCGTAGTAATGGGGTACCCCACTGAAACAGTCTATTAAACCTGGTTTCGATCAATATCTTAGAGGATATCGCATGTTAGGTCTAGGTTAGGTCTGGGATTTGCTGTCATCAGGCTCATACTTTCGCATATTTCTCATACTTGATGGCCAGATTCTGATCTTTTCTTTGCTTGGTTCACGTAGTAATGGGGTACCCCACTGAAACAGTCTATTAAACCTGGTTTCGATCAATATCTTAGAGGATATCGCATGTTAGGTCTAGGTTAGGTCTGGGATTTGCTCTCATCAGGCTCATACTTTCGCATATTTGTCATACTTGTTGGCCAGATCCTGGGCTTCCACTGGTTTGGATCACGTAGTAATATGGTACCACACTGAAACAGACGACTAAACCTGGTCACGAACAGTATTTTAGGGGATAACGCATGTTAGGTCTAGGTTAGGTCTGGGATTTGCACTCATCAGGCTCATACTTTCGCATATTTATCAATCTTGTTGGCCAGATCCTGGGCTTCCACTAGTTTGGATCTCATAGTAATGTGGTACCACACTGAAACAGTCAATTGACCCCGGTTTCGATCAATATTTCAGAGGATAACACATGTTAGGTCTAGGTTAGGTCTGGGATTTGCACTCATCAGGCTCATACTTTCGCATATTTCTCATACTTGATGGCCAGATTCTGATCTTTTCTTTGCTTGGTTCACGTAGTAATGGGGTACCCCACTGAAACAGTCTATTAAACATGGTTTCGATCAATATCTTAGAGGATATCGCATGTTAGGTCTAGGTTAGGTCTGGGATTTGCTCTCATCAGGCTCATACTTTCGCATATTTATCAATCTTGTTGGCCAGATCCTGGGCTTCCACTGGTTTGGATCACGTAGTAATGTGGTACCACACTGAAACAGTCGACTAAACCTGGTCACGATCAATATTTTAGGGGATAACGCATGTTAGGTCTAGGTTAGGTCTGGGATTTGCACTCATCAGGCTCATACTTTCGCATATTTCTCATACTTGATGGCCAGATTCTGGGCTTTTTTTGGCTTGGATCACGTAGCAATGTGGTACCACACTGAAACTGTCTATCAAATCTGGTTTCGATCAATATTTTAGAGGATAACGCATGTTAGGTCTAGGTTAGGTCTGAGATTTGCTCTCATCAGGCTCATACTTTCGCATATTTCTCATTGTTGATGGCCAGATTCTGGGCTTTCTCCGGTATGGGTCACGTAGTAATGTGGTACCAAACTGAAACAGTCGACTAAACCTGGTCTCGATCAATATTTCAGAGGATAACGCATGTTAGGTCTAGGTTAGGTCCGGGATTTGCTCTCATCAGGCTCATACTTTCGCATATTTCTCATACTTGTTGGCCAGATCCTGGGCTTTTTCTGGTTTGGATCACATAGTAAGGTGGTACCGCACTGACACTGGCAATTAAACCTGGTTTCGATCAATATTTTAGAGGATAACACATGTTAGGTCTCGGTTAGGTCTGGGATTTGCACTCATCAGGATCATACTTTCGCATATTTCTCAGACTTGATGGCCAGATTCTGGGCTTTTTTTTGCTTAGACCACGTAGTAATGTGGCACCAAACTGAAACAGTCAATTAAACCCGGTTTCGATCAATATTTTAGAGGATAACACATGTTAGGTCTAGGTTAGGTCTGGGATTTGCACTCATCAGGCTCATACTTTCGCATATTTCTCATACTTGATAGCCAGATTCTGGGCTTTCTCCGGTATGGGTCACGTGGTAATGTGGTACCACACTGAAACATTCAATTAAGCCTACTCTGGGTCCACATTTCAAAGGATAACGCATGTTAGGTATAGGTTAGGTCTGGGATTTGCTCTCATCAGGATCATAATTTCGCATATTTCTCATACTTGATGGGCAGATTCTGGGCTTTTTTTGGCTTGGATCACGTAGCAATGTGGTACCACACTGAATCTGTCTATCAAACCTGGTTTCGATCAATATTTTAGAGGATAACGCATGTTAGGTCTAGGTTAGGTCTGGGATTTGCACTTATCAGGATCATACTTTCGCATATTTATCAATCTTGTTGGCCAGATCCTGGGCCTTTTCTGGTATGGATCACGTAGTAATGTGGTACCACACTGAAACAGTCGACTAAACCTGGTCACGATCAATATTTTAGGGGATAACGCATGTTAGGTCTAGGTTAGGTCTGGGATTTGCACTCGTCAGGCTCATACTTTCGCATATTTCTCATACTTGATGGCCAGATTCTGGGTTATTTTTGGCTTGGATCACGTAGCAATGTGGTACCACACTGAAACTGTCTATCAAACCTGGTTTCGATCAATATTTTAGAGGATAACGCATGTTAGGTCTAGGTTAGGTCTGAGATTTGCTCTCATCAGGCTCATACTTTCGCATATTTCTCATACTTGATGACCAGATTCCGGGCTTTCTCCGGTATGGGTCACGTAGTAATGTGGTACCAGACTGAAACAGTCGACTAAACCTGGTCTCGATCAATATTTCAGAGGATGACGCATGTTAGGTCTAGGTTAGGTCTGGGATTTGCTCTCATCAGGCTCATACTTTCGCATATTTCTCATACTTGTTGGCCAGATTCTGATATTTTTTTTGCTTGGATGACGTAGTAATGGGGTACCACACTGAAACAGACTATAAAACCTGGTTTCGATCAATATCTTAGCGGATAACGCATGTTAGGTCTAGGTTAGGTCTGGGATTTGCTCTCATCGGGCTCATACTTTCGCATATTTCTCATACTTGATGGCCAGATTCTGATATTTTTTTTGCTTGGATGACGTAGTAATGGGGTACCACACTGAAACAGACTATAAAACCTGGTTTCGATCAATATCTTAGCGGATAACGCATGTTAGGTCTAGGTTAGGTCTGGGATTTGCTCTCATCGGGCTCATACTTTCGCATATTTCTCATACTTGATGGCCAGATTCTGGGCTTTTTTTTGGCTTGGATCACGTAGTAATGTGGTACCACACTAAAACAGTCGACTAAACCAGGTCACGATCAATATTTTAGCGGATAACGCATGTTAGGTCTAGGTTAGGTCTGGGATTCGGTCTCATCAGGCTCATACCGTCGCATATTTCTGATACTTGTTGGCCAGATCCTGGGGCTTTTCTGGTATGGATCACGTAGTAATGTGGTACCACACTGAAGCAGTCGACCAAACCTGGTCTCGATCAATATTTAAGAGGATATATCATGTTAGGTATAGGTTAAGTCTGGGATTTGCTCTCATCAGGCTCATACTTTCGCATATTCATCAATCTTGTTGGCCAGATCCAGGGCTCCCTCTAGTTTGGATCACATAGTAATGTGGTACCACACTGAAGCAGTCAATTAACCCCGGTTTCGATCAATATTTTAGAGGATAACACATGTTAGGTCTAGGTTAGGTCTGGGATTTGCACTCATCAGGCTCATACTTTCGCATATTTCTCATACTTGATGGCCAGATTCTGGGCATCCACTAGCTTGGATCACATAGTAATGTGGTACCACACTGACACAGACAATTAAACCTGGCTTCGATCAAAATCTTAGCGGATAACGCATGTTAGGTCTAGGTTAGGTCTGGGATTTGCTCTCATCAGACTCATACCGTCGCATATTTCTCATACTTGTTGGCCAGATCCTGGGGCTTTTCTGGTATGGACCACGTAGTAATGTGGCACCACACTGAAGCAGTCGACTAAATGTGGTCTCGATCAATATTTTAGAGGATAAATCATGTTAGGTATAGGTTAAGTGTGGGATTTGCCCTCATCAGGCTCATACTTTCGCATATTTATCAATCTTGTTGGCCAGATCCTGGGCTTCCACTAGTTTGGATCTCATAGTAATGTGGTACCACACTGAAACAGTCAATTGACTCCGGTTTCGATCAATATTTCAGAGGATAACACATGTTAGGTCTAGGTTAGGTCTGGGATTTGCACTCATCAGGCTCATACTTTCGCATATTTCTCATACTTGATGGCCAGATTCTGATCTTTTCTTTGCTTGGTTCTCGTAGTAATGGGGTACCCCACTGAAACAGTCTATTAAACCTGGTTTCGATCAATATCTTAGAGGATATCGCATGTTAGGTCTAGGTTAGGTCTGGGATTTGCTGTCATCAGGCTCATACTTTCGCATATTTCTCATACTTGATGGCCAGATTCTGATCTTTTCTTTGCTTGGTTCACGTAGTAATGGGGTACCCCACTGAAACAGTCTATTAAACCTGGTTTCGATCAATATCTTAGAGGATATCGCATGTTAGGTCTAGGTTAGGTCTGGGATTTGCTCTCATCAGGCTCATACTTTCGCATATTTGTCATACTTGTTGGCCAGATCCTGGGCTTCCACTGGTTTGGATCACGTAGTAATGTGGTACCACACTGAAACAGTCGACTAAACCTGGTCACGAACAGTATTTTAGGGGATAACGCATGTTAGGTCTAGGTTAGGTCTGGGCTTTGCACTCATCAGGCTCATACTTTCGCATATTTCTCATACTTGATGGCCAGATTCTGATCTTTTCTTTGCTTGGTTCACGTAGTAATGGGGTACCCCACTGAAACAGTCTATTAAACCTGGTTTCGATCAATATCTTAGAGGATATCGCATGTTAGGTCTAGGTTAGGTCTGGGATTTGCTCTCATCGGGCTCATACCTTCGCATACTTATCAATCTCGTTGGCCAGATCCTGGGCTTCCACTGGTTTGGATCACGTAGTAATGTGGTACCACACAGAAACAGTCGACTAAACCTGGTCACGATCAGTATTTTAGGGGATAACGCATGTTAGATCTAGGTTAGGTCTGGGATTTGCTCTCATCAGGCTCACACTTTCGCATATTTCTCATACTTGATGTCCAGATTCTGATCTTTTCTTTGCTTGGTTCACGTAGTAATGGGGTACCCCACTGAAACAGTCTATAAAACCTGGTTTCGATCAATATCTTAGAGGATATCGCATGTTAGGTCTAGGTTAGGTCTGGGATTTGCTCTCAACGGGCTCATACCTTCGCATACTTATCAATCTCGTTGGCCAGATCCTGGGCCTTTTCTGGTATGGATCACGTAGTAATGTGGTACCACACTGAAGCAGTCGACTAAACCTGGTCTCGATCAATATTTTAGAGGATAAATCATGTTAGGCATAGGTTAGGTCTGGGATTTGCTCTCATCAGGCTCATACTTTCGCATATTTATCAATCCTGTCGGCCAGATCCTGGGCTTCCAATGGTTTGGATCACGTAGTAATGTGGTACCACACTGAAACAGTCGACTAAACCTGGTCACGATCAATATTTTAGGGGATAACGCATGTTAGGTCTAGGTTAGGTCTGGGATTTGCACTCATCAGGCTCATACTTTCGCATATTTCTCATACATGATGGCCAGATCCTGGGCATCCACTAGTTTGGATCACGTAGTAATGGGGTACCACACTGAAACAGTCTATTAAACCTGGTTTCGATCAATATTTTAGAGGATAACGCATGTTAGGTCTAGGTTAGGTCTGGGATTTGCACTCATGATTCTCATACTTTCGCATATTTCTCATACTTGATGGCCAGATTCTGGGCATCCACTAGCTTGGATCACATAGTAATGTGGTACCACACTGAAACTGTCTATCAAACCTGGTTTCGATCAATATTTTAGAGGATAACGCATGTTAGGTCTAGGTTAGGTCTGGGATTTGCTCTCATCAGGCACATACTTTCGCATATTTATCAATCTTGTTGGCCAGATCCTGGGCTTCCACTGGTTTGGATCACGTAGTAATGGGGTACCACACTGAAACAGTCTATTAAACCTGGTTTCGATCAATATTTTAGAGGATAACGCATGTTAGGTCTAGGTTAGGTCTGGGATTTGCTCTCATCAGGCTCATACTTTCGCATATTTCTCATACTTGATGGCCAGATCCTGGGCATCCACTAGTTTGGATCACATAGTAATGTGGTACCACACTGACACAGCCAATTAAACCAGGCTTCGATCAAAATCTTAGCGCATAACGCATGTTAGGTCTAGGTTAGGTCTGGGATTTGCTCTCATCAGACTCATACCGTCGCATATTTCTCATACTTGTTGGCCAGATCCTGGGGCTTTTCTGGTATGGACCACGTAGTAATGTGGCACCACACTGAAGCAGTCGACTAAATCTGGTCTCGATCAATATTTTAGAGGATAAATCATGTTAGGTATAGGTTAAGTGTGGGATTTGCCCTCATCAGGCTCATACTTTCGCATATTTATCAATCTTGTTGGCCAGATCCTGGGCTTCCACTAGTTTGGATCTCATAGTAATGTGGTACCACAATGAAACAGTCAATTGACCCCGGTTTCGATCAATATTTCAGAGGATAAAACATGTTAGGTCTAGGTTAGGTCTGGGATTTGCACTCATCAGGCTCATACTTTCGCATATTTCTCATACTTGATGGCCAGATTCTGATCTTTTCTTTGCTTGGTTCTCGTAGTAATGGGGTACCCCACTGAAACAGTCTATTAAACCTGGTTTCGATCAATATCTTAGAGGATATCGCATGTTAGGTCTAGGTTAGGTCTGGGATTTGCTGTCATCAGGCTCATACTTTCGCATATTTCTCATACTTGATGGCCAGATTCTGATCTTTTCTTTGCTTGGTTCACGTAGTAATGGGGTACCCCACTGAAACAGTCTATTAAACCTGGTTTCGATCAATATCTTCGAGGATATCGCATGTTAGGTCTAGGTTAGGTCTGGGATTTGCTCTCATCAGGCTCATACTTTCGCATATTTGTCATACTTGTTGGCCAGATCCTGGGCTTCCACTGGTTTGGATCACGTAGTAATGTGGTACCACACTGAAACAGTCGACTAAACCTGGTCACGATCAGTATTTTAGGGGATAACGCATGTTAGGTCTAGGTTAGGTCTGGGATTTGCACTCATCAGGCTCATACTTTCGCATATTTCTCATACTTGATGGCCAGATTCTGATCTTTTCTTTGCTTGGTTCACGTAGTAATGGGGTACCCCACTGAAACAGTCTATTAAACCTGGTTTCGATCAATATCTTAGAGGATATCGCATGTTAGGTCTAGGTTAGGTCTGGGATTTGCTCTCATCGGGCTCATACCTTCGCATACTTATCAATCTCGTTGGCCAGATCCTGGGCTTCCACTGGTTTGGATCACGTAGTAATGTGGTACCACACTGAAACAGTCGACTAAACCTGGTCACGATCAGTATTTTAGGGGATAACGCATGTTAGGTCTAGGTTAGGTCTGGGATATGCACTCATCAGGCTCATACTTTCGCATATTTCTCATACATGATGGCCAGATCCTGGGCATCCACTAGTTTGGATCACATAGTAATGTGGTACCACACTGACACAGACAATTAGATCTGGTTTCGATCTAAATCTTAGCGGATAACGCATGTTAGGTCTAGGTTAGGTCTGGGATTTGCTCTCATCAGGCTCATACCGTCGCATATTTCTCATACTTGTTGGCCAGATCCTGGGGCTTTTCTGGTATGGATCACGTAGTAATGTGGCACCACACTGAAGCAGTCGACTAAACCTGGTCTCGATCAATATTTTAGAGGATAAATCATCTTAGGTATAGGTAAAGTGTGGGATTTGCCCACATCAGGCTCATACTTTCGCATATATATCAATCTTGTTGGCCAGATCCTGGGCTTCCACTAGTTTGGATCACATAGTAATGTGGTACCACACTGAAACAGTCAATTAACCCCGGTTTCGATCAATATTTTAGAGGATAACACATGTTAGGTCTAGGTTAGGTCTGGGATTTGCACTCATCAGGCTCATACTTTCGCATATTTGTCATACTTGATGGCCAGATTCTGATCTTTTCTTTGCTTGGTTCACGTAGTAATGGGGTACCCCACTGAAACAGTCTATTAAACCTGGTTTCGGTCAATATCTTAGAGGATATCGCATGTTAGGTCTAGGTTATGTCTGGGATTTGCTCTCATCAGGCTCATACTTTTCGCATATTTGTCATACTTGTTGGCCAGATCCTGGGCTTCCACTGGTTTGGATCACGTAGTAATGTGGTGCCACACTGAAACAGTCGACTAAACCTGGTCACGATCAATATTTTAGGGGATAACGCATGTTAGGTCTAGGTTAGGTCTGGGATTTGCACTCATCAGGCTCATACTTTCGCATATTTCTCATACTTGATGGCCAGATTCTGTGCTTTTCTTGGCTGATATCACGTAGCAATGTGTTACGACACTGAAACTGACTATCAAGCCTGGTTTCGATCAATATTTTAGGGGATAACGCATGTTAGGTCTAGGTTAGGTCTGGGATTTGCTCTCATAAGGCTCATACTTTCGCATATTTATCAATCTTGTTGGCCAGATCCTGGGCTTCCACTGGTTTGGATCGCGTAGTAATGTGGTACCACACTGAAACAGTCGACTAAACCTGGTCACGATAAATATTTTAGGGGATAACGCATGTTAGGTCTAGGTTAGGTCTGGGATTTGCACTCATCAGGCTCATACTATCGCATATTTCTCATACTTCATGGCCAGATTGTGGGCTTTTTTTGGCTTAGATCACGTAGTAACGTGGTACCAAACTAAATCAGTATATTAAACCTGGTTTCGATCAATATTTTAGAGGATAGCGCATGTTAGGTCTAGGTTAGGACTGGGATTTGCACTCATCAGGCTCATACTTTCGCATATTTCTCATACTTGATGGCCAGATTCTGATCTTTTCTTTGCTTGGTTCACGTAGTAATGGGGTACCCCACTGAAACAGTCTATTAAACCTGGTTTCGATCAATATCTTAGAGGATAACACATGTTAGGTCTAGGTTAGGTCTGGGATTTGCTCACATCAGGCTCATACTTTCGCATATTTCTCATACTTGATGGCCAGATTCTGGGCTTCTTTTAGTTTGGATCACGTAGCAATGCGGTACCACATAGAAACAGTCCATCAAACCTGGTTTCGATCGATATTTTAGAGGATAACGCATGTTAGGTCTGGGTTAGGTCTGGGATTCGGTCTCATCAGGCTCATACCGTCGCATACTTCTCATACCTGTTGGCCAGATCCTGGGGCTTTACTGGTATGGATCACGTAGTAATGTGGTACCTCACTGAAGCAGTCGACCAAACCTGGTCTCGATCAATATTTAAGAGGATGTATCATGTTATGTATAGGTTAAGTCTGGGATTTGCTCTCATCAGGCTCATACTTTCGCATATTTATCAATCTTGTTGGCCAGATCCTGGGCTTCCACTAGTTTGGATCACATAGTAATGTGGTACCACACTGAAACAGTCAATTAACCCCGGTTTCGATCAATATTTTAGAGGATAACACATGTTAGGTCTAGGTTAGGTCTGGGATTTGCACTCATCAGGCTCATACTTTCGCATATTTCTCATACTTGATGGCCAGATTCTGATCTTTTCTTTGCTTGGTTCACGTAGTAATGGGGTACCCCATTGAAACAGTCTATTAAACCTGGTTTCGGTCAATATCTTAGAGGATATCGCATGTTAGGTCTAGGTTAGGTCTGGGATTTGCTCTCATCAGGCTCATACTTTCGCATATTTGTCATACTTGTTGGCCAGATCCTGGGCTTCCACTGGTTTGGATCACGTAGTAATGTGGTACCACACTGAAACAGTCGACTAAACCTGGTCACGATCAATATTTTAGGGGATAACGCATGTTAGGTCTAGGTTAGGTCTGGGATTTGCACTCATCAGGCTCATACTTTCGCATATTTCTCATACTTGATGGCCAGATTCTGTGCTTTTCTTGGCTGATATCACGTAGCAATGTGTTACGACACTGAAACAGTCGACTAAACCTGGTCACGATCAATATTTTAGGGGATAACGCATGTTAGGTCTAGGTTAGGTCTGGGATTTGCACTCATCAGGCTCATACTATCGCATATTTCTCATACTTCATGGCCAGTTTCTGGGCTTTTTTAGGCTTAGATCACGTAGTAATGTGGTACCAAACTAAAACAGTATATTAAACCTGGTTTCGATCAATATTTTAGAGGATAGCGCATGTTAGGTCTAGGTTAGGACTGGGATTTGCTCTCATCAGGCTCATACTTTCGCATATTTCTCATACTTGATGGCCAGATTCTGGGCTTTCTCCGGTATGAGTCTTCTAGTAATGTGGTTACCGGACTGAAACAGTTGATTAAACCTGGTCTCGATCAATATTTCAGAGGATAACGCATGTTAGGTCTAGGTTAGGTCTGGGATTTGCTCTCATCAGACTCATACTTTCGCATATTTATCAATCATGTTGGCCATCTCCTGGGCTTCCACTGGTTTGGATCACGTAGTAATGGGGTACCACACTGAAACAGTCGACTAAACCTGGTCACGATCAATATTTTAGGGGATAACGCATGTTAGGTCTAGGTTAGGTCTGGGATTTGCACTCATCAGGCTCATACTTTCGCATATTTCTCATACTTGATGGCCAGATTCTGATCTTTTCTTTGCTTGGTTCACGTAGTAATGGGGTACCCCACTGAAACAGTCTATTAAACCTGGTTTCGATCAATATCTTAGAGGATATCGCATGTTAGGTCTAGGTTAGGTCTGGGATTTGCTCTCATCGGGCTCATACTTTCGCATACTTATCAATCTCGTTGGCCAGATCCTGGGCCTTTTCTGGTATGGATCACGTAGTAATGTGGCACCACACTGAAGCAGTCGACTAAACCTGGTCTCGATCAATATTTTAGGGGATAACGCATGGTAGGTCTGGGTTAGGTCTGGGATTTGCACTCATCAGGCTCATACTTTCGCATATTTCTCATACTTGATGGCCAGATTCTGGGCTTTTTTTGGCTTGGATCACGTAGCAATGTGGTACCACACTGAAACTGTCTATCAAACCTGGTTTCGAGCAATATTTTAGAGGATAACGCATGTTAGGTCTAGGTTAGGTCTGAGATTTGCTCTCATCAGGCTCATACTTTCGCATATTTCTCATACATGATGGCCAGATTCTGGGCTTTCTCCGGTATGAGTCTTGTAGTAATGTGGTGACCAGACTGAAACAGTCGATTAAACCTGGTCTCGATCAATATTTCAGAGGATAACGCATGTTAGGTCTAGGTTAGGTCTGGGATTTGCTCTCATCAGACTCATACTTTCGCATATTTATCAATCTTGTTGGCCAGATCCTGGGCTTCCACTGGTTTGGATCACGTAGTAATGGGGTACCAAACTGAAACAGTATATTAAACCCGGTTTCGATCAATATTTTAGAGGATAACACATGTTGGGTCTAGGTTAGGTCTGGGATTTGCACTCATCAGGATCATACTTTCGCATATTTCTCATACTTGATGGCCAGATTCTGGGCTTTTTCCGGTATGGGTCACGTGGTTATGTGGTACCACACTGAAACAGTCAATTAAGCCTAGTCTGGCTCAACATTTCAAAGGATAACGCATGTTAGGTCTAGGTTAGGTCTGGGATTTGCACTCATCAGGATCATACTTTCGCATATTTCTCATACTTGATGGCCAGATTCTGGGCTTTTTTTGGCTTAGATAACGTAGAAATGTGGTACCAAACTGAAACAGTATATTAAACCTGGTTTCGATCAATATTTTAGAGGATAACGCATGTTAGGTCTAGGTTAGGTCTGGGATTTGCTCTCATCAGGCTCATACTTTCGCATATTTCTCATACTTGATGGCCAGATTCTGGGCTTTTTTTGGTTTGGATCACGTAGCAATGCGGTACCACATAGAAACAGTCCATCAAACCTGGTTTCGATCGATATTTTAGAGGATAACGCATGTTAGGTCTAGGTTAGGTTTGGGATTCGGTCTCATCAGGCTCATACCGTCGCATATTTCTCATACTTGTTGGCCAGATCCTGGGGCTTTTCTGGTATGGATCACGTAGTAATGTGGTACCACACTGAAGCAGTCGACCAAACCTGGTCTCGATCAATATTTAAGAGGATATATCATGTTAGGTATAGGTTAAGTCTGGGATTTGCTCTCATCAGGCTCATACTTTCGGATATTTATCAATCTTGTTGGCCAGATCCTGGGCTTCCACTAGTTTGCATCACATAGTAATGTGGTACCACACTGAAACAGTCAATTAACCCCGGTTTCGATCAATATTTTAGTGGATAACACATGTTAGGTCTAGGTTAGGTCTGGGATTTGCACTCATCAGGCTCATACTTTCGCATATTTCTCATACTTGATGGCCAGAATCTGATCTTTTCTATGCTTGGTTCACGTAGTAATGGGGTACCCCACTGAAACAGTCTATTAAACCTGGTTTCGATCAATATCTTAGAGGATATCGCATGTTAGGTCTAGGTTAGGCCTGGGATTTGCTCTGATCGGGCTCATACTTTCGCATACTTATCAATCTCGTTGGCCAGATCCTGGGCCTTTTCTGGTACGGATCACGTAGTAATGTGGTACCACACTGAAGCAGTCGACTAAACCAGGTCTCGAGCAATATTTTAGAGGATAAATCATGTTAGGTCTAGGTTAGGACTGGGATTTGCTCTCATCAGACTCATACTTTCGCATATATCTCATACTTGATGGCCAGATTCTGGGCTTTTTTTGGTTTGGATCACGTAGCAATGCGGTACCACATTGAAACAGTCCATCAAACCCAGTTTCGATCGATATTTTAGAGGATAACACGTGTTAGGTCTAGGTTAGGTCTGGGATTTGCACTCATCAGGCTCATACTTTCGCATATTTCTCATACTTGATGGCCAGATTCTGATCTTTTTTTTGCTTGGTTCACGTAGTAATGGGGTACCCCACTGAAACAGTCTATTAAACCTGGCTTCGATCAATATCTTAGAGGATATCGCATGTTAGGTCTAGGTTAGGCCTGGGGTTTGCTCTCATCGGGCTCATACTTTCGCATACTTATCAATCTCGTTGGCCAGATCCTGGGCCTTTTCTGGTATGGATCACGTAGTAATGTGGTACCACACTGAAACAGTCGACTAAACCTGGTCACGATCAATATTTTAGGGGATAACGCATGTTTGGTCTAGGTTAGGTCTGGGATTTGCACTCATCAGGCTCATACTTTCGCATATTTCTCATACTTGATGGCCAGATTCTGATCTTTTCTATGCTTGGTTCACGTAGTAATAGGGTACCCCACTGAAACAGTCTATTAAACCTGGTTTCGATCAAGATCTTACAGGATATCGCATGTTAGGTCTAGGTTAGGCCTGGGATTTGCTCTCATCGGGCTCATACTTTCGCATACTTATCAATCTCGTTGGCCAGATCCTGGGCCTTTTCTGGTATGGATCACGTAGTAATGTGGTACCACACTGAAGCAGTCGACTAAACCTGGTCTCGATCAATGTTTTAGAGGATAAATCATGTTAGGTCTAGGTTAGGACTGGGATTGGCTCTCATCAGGCTCATACTTTCTCATATTTCTCATACTTGATGGCCAGATTCTGGGCTTTTTTTGGTTTGGATCACGTAGCAATGCGGTACCACATTGAAACAGTCCATCAAACCCAGTTTCGATCGATATTTTAGAGGATAACACGTGTTAGGTCTAGGTTAGGTCTGGGATTTGCACTCATCAGGCTCATACTTTCGCATATTTCTCATACTTGATGGCCAGATTCTGATCTTTTTTTTGCTTGGTTCAGGTAGTAATGGGGTTCCCCACTGAAACAGTCAATTAACCCCGGTTTCGATCAATATTTTAGGGGATAACACATGTTAGGTCTAGGTTAGGTCTGGGATTTGCACTCATCAGGCTCATACTTTCGCATATTTCTCATACTTGATGGCCAGATTCTGATCTTCTCTTTCCTTGGTTGACGCAGTAATGGGGTACCCCACTGAAACAGTCTATTAAACCTGGTTTCGATCAATATCTTAGAGGATATCGCATGTTAGGTCTAGGTTAGGTCTGGGATTTGCTCTCATCAGGCTCATACTTTCGCATATTTGTCATACTTGTTGGCCAGATCCTGGGCTTCCACTGGTTTGGGTCACGTAGTAATGTGGTACCACACTGAAACAGTCGACTAAACCTGGTCACGATCAATATTTTAGGGGATAACGCATGTTAGGTCTAGGTTAGGTCTGGGATTTGCACTCATCAGGCTCATACTTTCGCATATTTCTCATACTTGATGGCCAGATTCTGGGCTTTTTTTTGGCTTGGCTCACGTAGTAATGTGGTACCACACTGAAACAGTCGACTAAACCAGTTCACGATCAATATTTTAGCGGATAACGCATGTTAGGCCTAGGTTAGGTCTGGGATTTGCTCTCATCAGGCTCATACTGTTGCATATTTATCAATCTTGTTGGCCAGATCCTGGGCATCCACTAGTTTGGATCACATAGTAATGTGGTGCCACACTGACAAAGTCAATAAACCCCGGTTTCGATCAATATTTTAGAGGATAACGCATGTTAGGTCTAGGTTAGGTCTGGGATTTGCACTCATCAGGCTCATACTTTCGCATATTTCTCATACTTGATGGCCAGATTCTGATCTTTTCTATGCTTGGTTCACGTAGTAATAGGGTACCCCACTGAAACAGTCTATTAAACCTGGTTTCGATCAATATCTTACAGGATATCGCATGTTAGGTCTAGGTTAGGCCTGGGATTTGCTCTCATCGGGCTCATACTTTCGCATACTTATCAATCTCGTTGGCCAGATCCTGGGCCTTTTCTGGTATGGATCACGTAGTAATGTGGTACCACACTGAAGCAGTCGACTAAACCTGGTCTCGATCAATGTTTTAGAGGATAAATCATGTTAGGTCTAGGTTAGGACTGGGATTGGCTCTCATCAGGCTCATACTTTCGCATATTTCTCATACTTGATGGCCAGATTCTGGGCTTTTTTTGGTTTGGATCACGTAGCAATGCGGTACCACATTGAAACAGTCCATCAAACCCAGTTTCGATCGATATTTTAGAGGATAACACGTGTTAGGTCTAGGTTAGGTCTGGGATTTGCACCCATCAGGCTCATACTTTCGCATATTTCTCATACTTGATGGCCAGATTCTGATCTTTTTTTTGCTTGGTTCACGTAGTAATGGGGTACCCCACTGAAACAGTCAATTAACCCCGGTTTCGATCAATATTTTAGGGGATAACACATGTTAGGTCTAGGTTAGGTCTGGGATTTGCACTCATCAGGCTCATACTTTCGCATATTTCTCATACTTGATGGCCAGATTCTGATCTTCTCTTTCCTTGGTTCACGCAGTAATGGGGTACCCCACTGAAACAGTCTATTAAACCTGGTTTCGATCAATATCTTAGAGGATATCGCATGTTAGGTCTAGGTTAGGTCTGGGATTCGGTCTCATCAGGCTCATACCGTCGCATATTTCTCATACTTGTTGGCCAGATCCTGGGGCTTTTCTGGTATGGATCACGTAGTAATGTGGTACCACACTGAAGCAGTGGACCAAACCTGGTCCCGATCAATATTTAAGAGGATATATCATGTTAGGTATAGGTTAAGTCTGGGATTTGCTCTCATCAGGCTCATACTTTCGCATATTTATCAATCTTGTTGGCCAGATCCTGGGCTTCCACTAGTTTGGATCACATGGTAATGTGGTGCCACCCTGAAACAGTCAATTAACCCCGGTTTCGATCAATATTTTAGAGGAGAACACATGTTAGGTCTAGGTTAGGTCTGGGATTTGCACTCATCAGGCTCATACTTTCGCATATTTCTCATACTTGATGGCCAGATTCTGGGCTTTTTTTGGCTTAGATCACGTCGTAATGTGGTACCAAACTGAAACAGTATATAAAACCCGGTTTCGATCAATATTTTAGAGGATAATACATGTTAGGTCTAGGTTAGGTCTGGGATTTGCACTCATCAGGCTCATACATTCGCATATTTCTCATACTTGATGGCCAGATTCTGGGCTTTTTCCGGTGGTGGTCACGTGGTTATGTGGTACCACACTGAAACAGTCAATTAAGCCTAGTCTGGGTCAACATTTCAAAGGATAACACATGTTAGGTCTAGGTTAGGTCTGGGATTTGCACTCATCAGGCTCACACTTTCGCATATTTCTCATACTTGATGGCCAGATTCTGATCTTTTTTTTGCTTGGATCACGTAGTAATGGGGTACCACACTGAAACAGACTATAAAACCTGGTTTCGATCTATATCTTAGCGGATAACGCATGTTAGGTCTAGGTTAGGTCTGGGATTTGCTCTCATCAGGCTCATACTTTCGCATATTTCTCATACTTGATGGCCAGATTCTGGGCTTTTTTTTGGCTTGGCTCACGTAGTAATGTGGTACCACACTGAGACAGTCGACTAAACCAGTTCACGATCAATATTTTAGCGGATAACGCATGTTAGGCCTAGGTTAGGTCTGGGATTTGCTCTCATCAGGCTCATACTGTTGCATATTTATCAATCTTGTTGGCCAGATCCTGGGGCTTTTCTGGTATGGAGCACGTAGTAATGTGGTACCACACTGAAGCAGTCGACCAAACCTGGTCTCGATCAATATTTAAGAGGATATATCATGTTATGTATATGTTAAGTCTAGGATTTGCTCTCATCAGGCTCATACTTTCGCATATTTATCAATCTTGTTGGCCAGATCCTGGGCTTCCACTAGTTTGGATCACATAGTAATGTGGTACCACACTGAAACATTCAATTAACCCCGGTTTCGATCAATATTTTACAGGATAACACATGTTAGGTCTAGGTTAGGTCTGGGATTTGCACTCATCAGGCTCATACTTTCGCATATTTATCAATCTTGTTGGCCAGATCCTGGGCTTCCACTGGTTTGGATCACGTAGTAATGTGGTACCACACTGAAACAGTCGACTAAACCTGGTCACGATGAATATTTTAGGGGATAACGCATGTTAGGTCTGGGTTAGGTCTGGGATTTGCACTCATCAGGCTCATACTTTCGCATATTTCTCATACTTGATGGCCAGATTCTGGGCTTTTTTTGGCTTGGATCACGTAGCAATGTGGTACCACACTGAAACTATCTATCAAACCTGGTTTCGAGCAATATTTTAGAGGATAACGCATGTTAGGTCTAGGTTAGGTCTGAGATTTGCTCTCATCAGGCTCATACTTTCGCATATTTCTCATACTTGATGGCCAGATTCTGGGCCTTTTTTGGTTTCGATCACGTAGTAATGCGGTACCACCCCGAAACAGTCCATTAAACCTGGTTTCGATCAACGTTTTAGAGGATAACGCATGTTAGGTCTAGGTTAGGTCTGGGATTTGCTCTCATCAGGCTCATACTTTCGCATATTTCTCATACTTGATGGCCAGATTCTGGGCTTTTTTTCGTTTGGATCACGCAGTAATGTGGTACCACACTGAAACAGTCCATTAAACCTGGTTTCGATCAATATTTTAGAGGATGGCGCATGGTATGTCTGGGATTTGCTTTCATCAGGCCCATACATTCGCATTCTTCACATACTTGTTGGACAGATCCCGGGTTTTTTCTGGTTTGGATCACGTGGTAATGTGTTACCACACTGAAACAGATCATTAAACCTGGTTTCGATCAATATTTTAGAAGATAGCGCAAGTTAGTTCTAGGTTAGGTGAGGGCTTTGCACTCATCAGGCACATACTATCGCATATTTCTCATACTTGATCGCCAGATTCTGGGCCTTTTTTGGTTTCGATCACGTAGTAACGCGGTACCACACTGAAACAGTCCATTAAACCTGGTTTTGATGAATATTTTAGAGGATAACACATGGTAGGTCTATGTTAGGTCTGGGATTTGCTCTCATCAGGCTCATACTTTCGCATATTTCTCATACTTGATGGCCAGATTCTGGGCTTTTTTTGGCTTAGATCACGTAGTAATGTGGTACCAAACTGAAACAGTATATTAAACCTGGTTTCGATCAAAATCTTAGCGGATAACGCATGTTAGGTCTAGGTTAGGTCTTGGATTTGCTCTCATCAGACCCATACTTTCGCATATTTATCAATCTTGTTGAACAGATCCTGGGCCTTTTTTGGTTTCGATCACGTAGTAATGCGGTACCACACTGAAACAGACAATTAAACCTGGTTTCGATCAATGTTTTAGAGGATAACGCATGTTAGGTCGAGGTTAGGCCTCGGATTTGCCCACATCAGAGTCATACTTTCGCATTCTTCACATACTTGTTGAACAGATCCCGGGTTCCTTCTGGTTTGGATCACGTGGTAATGTGTTACCACACTGAAACAGACCATTAAACCTGGTTTCGATCAATATTTTAGAGGATAACGCATGTTAGGTCTAGGTTAGGTCTGGGATTTGCTCTCATCAGGCTCATACCTTCGCATATTTCTCACACTTGATGGCCAGATCCTGGGCATCCACTAGTTTGGATCACATAGTAATGTGGTACCACACTGACACAGCCAATTAAACCTGGTTTCGATCAAAATCTTAGCGGATAACGCATGTTAGGTCTAGGTTAGGTCTTGGATTTGCTCTCATCAGACCCATACTTTCGCATACTTATCAATCTTGTTGAACAGATCCTGGGCCTTTTTTGGTTTCGATCACGTAGTAATGCGGTACCACACTGAAACAGACAATTAAACCTGGTTTCGATCAATGTTTTAGAGGATAACGCATGTTAGGTCGAGGTTAGGCCTCGGATTTGCCCACATCAGAGTCATACTTTCGCATTCTTCACATACTTGTTGAACAGATCCCGGGTTCCTTCTGGTTTGGATCACGTGGTAATGTGTTACCACACTGAAACAGACCATTAAACCTGGTTTCGATCAATATTTTAGAGGATAACGCATGTTAGGTCTAGGTTAGGTCAGGGATTTGCACTCATCAGGCTCATACTTTCGCATATTTCTCATACTTGTTGAACAGAACCCGGGTTTTTTCTGGTTTGGATCACATGGTAATGTGGTACCACACTGAAACAGACCATTAAACCTGGTTTCGATCAATATTTTAGAGGCTAACGCTTGTTAGGTCTAGGTTAGGTCTGTGATTTGCTCTCATCAGGCTCATACTTTCGCATTTTTCTCATACTTGATGGCCAGATTCTGGGCTTTTTCCGCTATGGGTCACGTGGTTATGTGGTACCACACTGAAACAGTCAATTAAGCCTAGTCTGGATCAACATTTCAAAGGATAACACATGTTAGGTCTAGGTTAGGTCTGGGATTTGCACTCATCAGGATCATACTTATGCATATTTCTCATACTTGATGGCCAGATTCTGGGCTTTTTTTGGCTCAGATAACGTAGTAATGTGGAACCAAACTGAAACAGCATATTAAACCTGGTCGATGAATATTTTAGATGATAACGCATGTTACGTCTAGGTTAGGTCTGGGATTTGCTCTCATCAGGCTCATACTTTCGCATATTTATCAATCTTGTTGGCCAGATCCTGGGCTCCCACTGGTTTGGATCACGTAGTAATGTGGTACCACACTGAAACAGTCGACTAAACCTGGTCACGATCAATATTTTAGGGGATAACGCATGTTAGGTCTAGGTTAGGTCTGGGATTTGCACTCATCAGGCTCATACTTTCGCATATTTCTCATACTTGATGGCCAGATTCTAGGCTTTTTTTGGCTTAGATCACGTAGCAATGCGGTACAACATTGAAACAGTCCATCAATCCCAGTTTCGATCGATATTTTAGAGGATAACACATGTTAGGTCTAGGTTAGGTCTGAGATTTGCACTCATCAGGCTCATACTTTCGCATATTTCTCATACTTGATGGCCAGATTCAGATCTTTTTTTTGCTTGCTTCACGTAGTAATGGGGTACCCCACTGAAACAGTCTATTAAACCTGGTTTCGATCAATATCTCAGAGGATATCGCATGTTAGGTCTAGGTTATGTCAGGGATTTGCTCTCATCGGGCTCATACTTTCGCATACTTATCAATCTCGTTGGCCAGATCCTGGGCCTTTTCTGGTATTTATCACGTAGTAATGTGGTACCACACTGAAGTAGTCGACTAAACCTGGTCTCGATCAATATTTTAGAGGATAAATCATGTTAGGTATAGGTTAGGTCTGGGATTTGCTCTCATCAGGCTCATACTTTCGCATATTTATCAATCTTGTTGGCCAGATCCTGGGCTTCCACTGGTTTGGATCACGTAGTAATGTGGTACCACACTGAAACAGTCGACTAAACCTGGTCACGATGAATATTTTAGGGGATAACGCATGTTAGGTCTGGGTTAGGTCTGGGATTTGCTCTCATCAGGCTCATACTTTCGCATATTTCTCATACTTGATGGCCAGATTCTGGGCTTTTTTTCGTTTGGATCACGCAGTAATGTGGTACCACACTGAAACAGTCCATTAAACCTGGTTTCGATCAATATTTTAGAGGATGGCGCATGGTATGTCTGGGATTTGCTTTCATCAGGCCCATACATTCGCATTCTTCACATACTTGTTGGACAGATCCCGGGTTTTTTCTGGTTTGGATCACGTGGTAATGTGTTACCACACTGAAACAGACCATTAAACCTGGTTTCGATCAATATTTTAGAGGATAACGCATGTTAGGTCTAGGTTAGGTCTGGGATTTGCTCTCATCAGGCTCATACCTTCGCATATTTCTCACACTTGATGGCCAGATCCTGGGCATCCACTAGTTTGGATCACATAGTAATGTGGTACCACACTGACACAGCCAATTAAACCTGGTTTCGATCAAAATCTTAGCGGATAACGCATGTTAGGTCTAGGTTAGGTCTTGGATTTGCTCTCATCAGACCCATACTTTCGCATACTTATCAATCTTGTTGAACAGATCCTGGGCCTTTTTTGGTTTCGATCACGTAGTAATGCGGTACCACACTGAAACAGACAATTAAACCTGGTTTCGATCAATGTTTTAGAGGATAACGCATGTTAGGTCGAGGTTAGGCCTCGGATTTGCCCACATCAGAGTCATACTTTCGCATTCTTCACATACTTGTTGAACAGATCCCGGGTTCCTTCTGGTTTGGATCACGTGGTAATGTGTTACCACACTGAAACAGACCATTAAACCTGGTTTCGATCAATATTTTAGAGGATAACGCATGTTAGGTCTAGGTTAGGTCAGGGATTTGCACTCATCAGGCTCATACTTTCGCATATTTCTCATACTTGTTGAACAGAACCCGGGTTTTTTCTGGTTTGGATCACATGGTAATGTGGTACCACACTGAAACAGACCATTAAACCTGGTTTCGATCAATATTTTAGAGGCTAACGCTTGTTAGGTCTAGGTTAGGTCTGTGATTTGCTCTCATCAGGCTCATACTTTCGCATTTTTCTCATACTTGATGGCCAGATTCTGGGCTTTTTCCGCTATGGGTCACGTGGTTATGTGGTACCACACTGAAACAGTCAATTAAGCCTAGTCTGGATCAACATTTCAAAGGATAACACATGTTAGGTCTAGGTTAGGTCTGGGATTTGCACTCATCAGGATCATACTTATGCATATTTCTCATACTTGATGGCCAGATTCTGGGCTTTTTTTGGCTCAGATAACGTAGTAATGTGGAACCAAACTGAAACAGCATATTAAACCTGGTCGATGAATATTTTAGATGATAACGCATGTTACGTCTAGGTTAGGTCTGGGATTTGCTCTCATCAGGCTCATACTTTCGCATATTTATCAATCTTGTTGGCCAGATCCTGGGCTCCCACTGGTTTGGATCAAATAGTAATGTGGTACCACACTGACACAGTCAATTAAACCTGGTTTCGATCAATATTTTAGAGGATGACACATGTTAGGTCTAGGTTAGGTTTAGGATTTGCACTCATCAGGCTCATACTTATGCATATTTCTGATACTTGATGGCCAGATTCTGGGCTTTTTTTTTGGCTTAGATCACGTAGTAATGTGGTACCAAACTGAAACAGTATATTAAACCTGGTTTCGATCAATATTTTAGAGGATAGCGCATGTTAGGTCTAGGTTAGGTCTGGGATTTGCTCTCATCAGGCTCATACCTTCGCATATTTCTCATACTTGATGGCCAGATCCTGGGCATCCACTAGTTTGGATCACATAGTAATGTGGTACCACACTGACACAGCCAATTAAACCTGGTTTCGATCAAAATCTTAGCGGATAACGCATGTTAGGTCTAGGTTAGGTCTGGGATTTGCTCTCATCAGGCTCATTCTTTCGCATATTTATCAATCTTGTTGGCCAGATCCTGGGCCTTTTTTGGTTTCGATCACGTAGTAATGCGGTACCACACTGAAACAGACCATTAAACCTGGTTTCGATCAATGTTTTAGAGGATAACGCATGTTAGGTCTAGGTTAGGCCTCGGATTTGCCCACATCAGAGTCATACTTTCGCATTCTTCACATACTTGTTGAACAGATCCCGGGTTCCTTCTGGTTTGGATCACGTGGTAATGTGTTACCACACTGAAACAGACCATTAAACCTGGTTTCGATCAATATTTTAGAGGATAACGCATGTTAGGTCTAGGTTAGGCCTTGGATTAGCTCTCATCAGGCTCATACTTTCGCATATTTCTCATACTCGATGGTCAGATTCTGGGCTTTTTTTGGATTGGATCACGTAGTAATGTGGTACCACACTGAAGCAGTCAATTCAACCTGGTCTCGATAAATATTTTAGAGGATAACGCATGTTAGGTCTGGGTTAGGTCTAGGATTTGCCCTCATCAGGCTCATACTTTCCATATTTCGCATACTCGTTGACCAGATCCTGGACTTTTTCTGGTTTGGATCACGTGATAATGTGTTACCACACTGAAACAGACCATTAAACCGGGTTTCGGTCAATATTATTGAGGATACCGCAAGTTATTTCTAGGTTAGGTGAGGGCTTTGCACTCATCAGGTTCATACTATCGCATATTTCTGATACTTGATGGCCAGATTCTGGTCTTTTTCTGGTTACGATCATGTAGTAATGAGGTACCACACTGAAACAGTCCATTGAACCTGATTTCGATCAATGTTTTAGTGGATAACGCATGTTAGGTCTAGGTTAGGCCTTGGATTTGCCCACATCAGACTCATACTTTCGCATTCTTCACATACTTTTTGAGCAGATCCCGGGTTTTTTCTGGTTTGGGTCACGTGGTATTGTGTTACTACACTGAAACGGACCATTAAACCTGGTTTCGATCAATATTTCTGAGGATAACGCATGTTAGGTCTAGGTTAGGTCAGGGATTTGCGCTCATCAGGCTCATACTTTCGCATATTTCTCATACTTGTTGAACAGAACCCGGGTTTTTTCTGGTTTGGATCACATGGTAATGTGGTACCACACTGAAACAGACCATTAAACCTGGTTTCGATCAATATTTTAGAGGCTAACGCTTGTTAGGTCTAGGTTAGGTCTGTGATTTGCTCTCATCAGGCTCATACTTTCGCATTTTTCACATACTTGTTGAACAGATCCTGGGTTTTTTCTAGTTTGGATCACGTAGTAATGTGGTACCACACTAAAACAGTCAATTAAACCTGGTTTCGATCGATATTTTAGGGGATAACACATGTTAGGTCTAGGTTAGGCCTTGGATTTGCACTCATCAGGCTCATTCTTTCGCATATTTCTCGTACTTGATGGCCAGATTCTGGGCCTTTGTTGGTTTCGATCACGTAGTAATGTGGTACCACACTGAAACAGTCAATTCAACCTGGTTTCGATCTATGTTTAAGAGGATAACGCATGTTAGGTCTAGGCTAGGCCTTGGATTTGCCCTCATCAGCCTCATACTTTCGCATATTTCTCATACTCGATGGCCAGATTCTGGGCTTTTTCTGGTTTGGATCACGTGGTAATGGGTTACCACACTGAAACAGACCATTAAACCGGGTTTCGGTCAATATTATTGACGATACCGCAAGTTAGGTCTAGGTTAGTTCAGGGATTTGCACTCATCAGGCTCATACTTTCGCATATTTCTGATACTTGGTGGCCAGATTCTGGTCTTTTTCTGGTTTCGATCACGTAGTAATGCGGTACCACACTGATACAGTCCATTAAACCTGGTTTCGATCAATATTTTAGCGGATAACGCATGTTAGGTTTATGTTAGGTCTAGGATTTGCACACATCAGGCTCATACTTTCGCCATATTTCTCATACTTGATGGCCAGATTCAGGGCATTTTTTGGTTTCGATCACGTGGTAATGTGTTACCACACTGAAACAGACCATTAAACCTGGCTTTGATCAATATTTTAGAGGATAACGCATGTTAGGTCTATGTTAGGTCTGGGATTTGCTCTCATCAGGCTCATACTTTCGCATATTTCTCATATTTGATGGCCAGATCCTGGGCTTTTTCTGGTTTGGATCAGGTAGTAATGTGGTACCACACTGCATTAGTCAATTCAACCTGGTCTCGATAAATATTTTAGAGGATACCGCAAGTTAGGTCTAGGTTAGGTCAGGGATTTGCACTCATCAGGCTCATACTTTCGCATATTTCTCATACTTGATGGCCAGATTCTGGGCCTTTTTTGGTTTCGATCACGTAGTAATGCGGTACCACCCCGAAACAGTTCATTAAACCTGGTTTCGATCAACGTTTTAGAGGATAACGCATGTTAGGTCTAGGTTAGGTCTGGGATTTGCTCTCATCAGGCTCATACTTTCGCATATTTCTCATACTCGATGGCCAGATCGTGGGCTTTTTCTAGTTTGGATCACGTAGTAATGTGGTACCACACTAAAACAGTCAATTAAACCTGGTTTCGATCGATATTTTAGGGGATAACACATGTTAGGTCTAGGTTAGGCCTTGGATTTGCACTCATCAGGCTCATTCTTTCGCATATTTCTCGTACTTGATGGCCAGATTCTGGGCCTTTGTTGGTTTCGATCACGTAGTAATGTGGTACCACACTGAAACAGTCAATTCAACCTGGTTTCGATCTATGTTTAAGAGGATAACGCATGTTAGGTCTAGGCTAGGCCTTGGATTTGCCCTCATCAGGCTCATACTTTCGCATATTTCTCATACTCGATGGCCAGATTCTGGGCTTTTTCTGGTTTGGATCACGTGGTAATGTGTTACCACACTGAAACAGACCATTAAACCGGGTTTCGGTCAATATTATTGACGATACCGCAAGTTAGGTCTAGGTTAGTTCAGGGATTTGCACTCATCAGGCTCATACTTTCGCATATTTCTCATACTCGATGGCCAGATCCTGGGCTTTTTCTAGTTTGGATCACGTAGTAATGTGGTACCACACTAAAACAGTCAATTAAACCTGGTTTCGATCGATATTTTAGGGGATAACACATGTTAGGTCTAGGTTAGCCCTTGGATTTGCACTCATCAGGCTCATTCTTTCGCATATTTCTCGTACTTGATGGCCAGATTCTGGACCTTTGTTGGTTTCGATCACCTAGTAATGTGGTACCACACTGAAACAGTCAATTCAACCTGGTTTCGATCTATGTTTAAGAGGATAACGCATGTTAGGTCTAGGCTAGGCCTTGGATTTGCCCTCATCAGGCTCATACTTTCGCATATTTCTCATACTTGATGGCCAGGTCCTGGGCATCCACTAGTTTGGATCACATAGTAATGTGGTACCACACTGACACAGCCAATTAAACTTGGTTTCGATCAAAATCTTAGCGGATAACGCATGTTAGGTCTAGGTTAGGTCTGGGATTTGCTCTCATCAGACCCATACTTTCGCATATTTATCAATCTTGTTGAACAGATCCTGGGCCTTTTTTGGTTTCGATCACGTAGTAATGCGGTACCACACTGAAACAGACAATTAAACCTGGTTTCGATCAATGTTTTAGAGGATAACGCATGTTAGGTCGAGGTTAGGCCTCGGATTTGCCCACATCAGAGTCATACTTTCGCATTCTTCACATACTTGTTGAACAGATCCCGGGTTCCTTCTGGTTTGGATCACGTGGTAATGTGTTACCACACTGAAACAGACCATTAAACCTGGTTTCGATCAATATTTTAGAGGATAACGCATGTTAGGTCTGGGTTAGGTCTAAGATTTGCCCTCATCAGGCTCATACTTTCGCATATTTCGCATACTCGTTGACCAGATCCTGGACTTTTTCTGGTTTGGATCACGTGGTAATGTGTTACCACACTGATACAGACCATTAAACCGGGTTTCGGTCAATATTATTGAGGATACCGCAAGTTAGTTCTAGGTTAGGTGAGGGCTTTGCACTCATCAGGCTCATACTATCGCATATTTCTGATACTTGATGGCCAGATTCTGGTCTTTTTCTGGTTACGATCATGTAGTAATGAGGTACCACACTGAAACAGTCCATTGAACCTGATTTCGATCAATGTTTTACAGGATAACGCATGTTAGGTCTAGGTTAGGTCTCGGATTTGCCCACATCAGAGTCATACTTTCGCATTCTTCACATACTTGTTGAACAGATCCCGGGTTCCTTCTGGTTTGGATCACGTGGTAATGTGTTACCACACTGAAACAGACCATTAAACCTGGTTTCGATCAATATTTTAGAGGATAACGCATGTTAGGTCTAGGTTAGGTCAGGGATTTGCACTCATCAGGCTCATACTTTCGCATATTTCTCATACTTGTTGAACAGAACCCGGGTTTTTTCTGGTTTGGATCACATGGTAATGTGGTACCACACTGAAACAGACCACTAAACCTGGTTTCGATCAATATTTTAGAGGCTAACGCTTGTTAGGTCTAGGTTAGGTCTGTGATTTGCTCTCATCAGGCTCATACTTTCGCATTTTTCTCATACTTGATGGCCAGATTCTGGGCTTTTTCCGCTATGGGTCACGTGGTTATGTGGTACCACACTGAAACAGTCAATTAAGCCTAGTCTGGATCAACATTTCAAAGGATAACACATGTTACGTCTAGGTTAGGTCTGGGATTTGCACTCATCAGGATCATACTTATGCATATTTCTCATACTTGATGGCCAGATTCTGGGCTTTTTTTGGCTTAGATAACGTAGTAATGTGGAACCAAACTGAAACAGCATATTAAACCTGGTTTCGATGAATATTTTAGAGGATAACGCATGTTACGTCTAGGTTAGGTCTGGGATTTGCTCTCATCAGGCTCATACTTTCGCATATTTATCAATCTTGTTGGCCAGATCCTGGGCTCCCACTGGTTTGGATCAAATAGTAATGTGGTACCACACTGACACAGTCAATTAAACCTGGTTTCGATCAATATTTTAGAGGATGACACATGTTAGGTCTAGGTTAGGTTTAGGATTTGCACTCATCAGGCTCATACTTATGCATATTTCTGATACTTGATGGCCAGATTCTGGGCTTTTTTTTTGGCTTAGATCACGTAGTAATGTGGTACCAAACTGAAACAGTATATTAAACCTGGTTTCGATCAATATTTTAGAGGATAGCGCATGTTAGGTCTAGGTTAGGTCTGGGATTTGCTCTCATCAGGCTCATACCTTCGCATATTTCTCATACTTGATGGCCAGATCCTGGGCATCCACTAGTTTGGATCACATAGTAATGTGGTACCACACTGACACAGCCAATTAAACCTGGTTTCGATCAAAATCTTAGCGGATAACGCATGTTAGGTCTAGGTTAGGTCTGGGATTTGCTCTCATCAGACCCATACTTTCGCATATTTATCAATCTTGTTGGCCAGATCCTGGGCCTTTTTTGGTTTCGATCACGTAGTAATGCGGTACCACACTGAAACAGACCATTAAACCTGGTTTCGATCAATGTTTTAGAGGATAACGCATGTTAGGTCTAGGTTAGGCCTCGGATTTGCCCACATCAGAGTCATACTTTCGCATTCTTCACATACTTGTTGAACAGATCCCGGGTTCCTTCTGGTTTGGATCACGTGGTAATGTGTTACCACACTGAAACAGACCATTAAACCTGGTTTCGATCAATATTTTAGAGGATAACGCATGTTAGGTCTAGGTTAGGCCTTGGATTAGCTCTCATCAGGCTCATACTTTCGCATATTTCTCATACTCGATGGTCAGATTCTGGGCTTTTTTTGGATTGGATCACGTAGTAATGTGGTACCACACTGAAGCAGTCAATTCAACCTGGTCTCGATAAATATTTTAGAGGATAACGCATGTTAGGTCTGGGTTAGGTCTAGGATTTGCCCTCATCAGGCTCATACTTTCCATATTTCGCATACTCGTTGACCAGATCCTGGACTTTTTCTGGTTTGGATCACGTGATAATGTGTTACCACACTGAAACAGACCATTAAACCGGGTTTCGGTCAATATTATTGAGGATACCCCAAGTTAGTTCTAGGTTAGGTGAGGGCTTTGCACTCATCAGGTTCATACTATCGCATATTTCTGATACCTGATGGCCAGATTCTGGTCTTTTTCTGGTTACGATCATGTAGTAATGAGGTACCACACTGAAACAGTCCATTGAACCTGATTTCGATCAATGTTTTAGTGGATAACGCATGTTAGGTCTAGGTTAGGCCTTGGATTTGCCCACATCAGACTCATACTTTCGCATTCTTCACATACTTTTTGAGCAGATCCCGGGTTTTTTCTGGTTTGGGTCACGTGGTATTGTGTTACTACACTGAAACGGACCATTAAACCTGGTTTCGATCAATATCTCTGAGGATAACGCATGTTAGGTCTAGGTTAGGTCAGGGATTTGCGCTCATCAGGCTCATACTTTCGCATATTTCTCATACTTGTTGAACAGAACCCGGGTTTTTTCTGGTTTGGATCACATGGTAATGTGGTACCACACTGAAACAGACCATTAAACCTGGTTTCGATCAATATTTTAGAGGCTAACGCTTGTTAGGTCTAGGTTAGGTCTGTGATTTGCTCTCATCAGGCTCATACTTTCGCATTTTTCACATACTTGTTGAACAGATCCTGGGTTTTTTCTAGTTTGGATCACGTAGTAATGTGGTACCACACTAAAACAGTCAATTAAACCTGGTTTCGATCGATATTTTAGGGGATAACACATGTTAGGTCTAGGTTAGGCCTTGGATTTGCACTCATCAGGCTCATTCTTTCGCATATTTCTCGTACTTGATGGCCAGATTCTGGGCCTTTGTTGGTTTCGATCACGTAGTAATGTGGTACCACACTGAAACAGTCAATTCAACCTGGTTTCGATCTATGTTTAAGAGGATAACGCATGCTAGGTCTAGGCTGGGCCTTGGATTTGCCCTCATCAGCCTCATACTTTCGCATATTTCTCATACTCGATGGCCAGATTCTGGGCTTTTTCTGGTTTGGATCACGTGGTAATGTGTTACCACACTGAAACAGACCATTAAACCGGGTTTCGGTCAATATTATTGACGATACCGCAAGTTAGGTCTAGGTTAGTTCAGGGATTTGCACTCATCAGGCTCATACTTTCGCATATTTCTGATACTTGATGGCCAGATTCTGGTCTTTTTCTGGTTTCGATCACGTAGTAATGCGGTACCACACTGATACAGTCCATTAAACCTGGTTTCGATCAATATTTTAGAGGATAACGCATGTTAGGTTTATGTTAGGTCTAGGATTTGCACACATCAGGCTCATACTTTCGCCATATTTCTCATACTTGATGGCCAGATTCAGGGCATTTTTTGGTTTCGATCACGTGGTAATGTGTTACCACACTGAAACAGACCATTAAACCTGGCTTTGATCAATATTTTAGAGGATAACGCATGTTAGGTCTATGTTAGGTCTGGGATTTGCTCTCATCAGGCTCATACTTTCGCATATTTCTCATATTTGATGGCCAGATCCTGGGCTTTTTCTGGTTTGGATCAGGTAGTAATGTGGTACCACACTGCAGCAGTCAATTCAACCTGGTCTCGATAAATATTTTAGAGGATACCGCAAGTTAGGTCTAGGTTAGGTCAGGGATTTGCACTCATCAGGCTCATACTTTCGCATATTTCTCATACTTGATGGCCAGATTCTGGGCCTTTTTTGGTTTCGATCACGTAGTAATGCGGTACCACCCCGAAACAGTCCATTAAACCTGGTTTCGATCAACGTTTTAGAGGATAACGCATGTTAGGTCTAGGTTAGGTCTGGGATTTGCTCTCATCAGGCTCATACTTTCGCATATTTCTCATACTCGATGGCCAGATCCTGGGCTTTTTCTAGTTTGGATCACGTAGTAATGTGGTACCACACTAAAACAGTCAATTAAACCTGGTTTCGATCGATATTTTAGGGGATAACACGTGTTAGGTATAGGTTAGGCCTTGGATTTGCACTCATCAGGCTCATTCTTTCGCATATTTCTCGTACTTGATGGCCAGATTCTGGGCCTTTGTTGGTTTCGTTCACGTAGTAATGTGGTACCACACTGAAACAGACAATTCAACCTGGTTTCGATCTATGTTTAAGATGATAACGCATGTTAGGTCTAGGCTAGGCCTTGGATTTGCCCTCATCAGGCTCATACTTTCGCATATTTCTCATACTCGATGGCCAGATAATGGGCTTTTTCGGGTTTGGATCACGTGGTAATGTGTTACCACACTGAAACAGACCATTAAACCGGGTTTCGGTCAATATTATTGACGATACCGCAAGTTAGGTCTAGGTTAGTTCAGGGATTTGCACTCATCAGGCTCATACTTTCGCATATTTCTCATACTCGATGGCCAGATCCTGGGCTTTTTCTAGTTTGGATCACGTAGTAATGTGGTACCACACTAAAACAGTCAATTAAACCTGGTTTCGATCGATATTTTAGGGGATAACACATGTTAGGTCCAGGTTAGGCCTTGGATTTGCACTCATCAGGCTCATTCTTTCGCATATTTCTCATACTTGATGGCCAGATTCTGGGCCTTTGTTGGTTTCGATCACGTAGTAATGAGGTACCACACTGAAACAGTCAATTCAACCTGGTTTCGATCTATGTTTAAGAGGATAACGCATGTTAGGTCTAGGCTAGGCCTTGGATTTGCCCTCATCAGGCTCATACTTTCGCATATTTCCCATACTCGATGGCCAGATTCTGGGCTTTTTCTGGTTTGGATCACGTGGTAATGTGTTACCACACTGAAACAGACCATTAAACCGGGTTTCGGTCAATATTATTGACGATACCGCAAGTTAGGTCTAGGTTAGTTCAGGGATTTGCACTCATCAGGCTCATAATTTCGCATATTTCTCATACTTGATGGCCAGATTCTGGGCTTTTTTTCGTTTGGATCACGCAGTAATGTGGTACCACACTGAAACAGTCCATTAAACCTGGTTTCGATCAATATTTTAGAGGATGGCGCATGGTAGGTCTGGGATTTGCTTTCATCAGGCCCATACATTCGCATTCTTCACATACTTGTTGGACAAATCCCAGGTTTTTTCTGGTTTGGATCACGTGGTAATGTGTTACCACACTGAAACAGACCATTAAACCTGGTTTCGATCAATATTTTAGAGGATAACGCATTTTAGGTCTATGTTAGGTCTGGGATTTGCTCTCATCAGGCTCATACTTTCGCATATTTCTCATACTCGATGGCCAGATTCTGGGCTTTTTTTCGTTTGGATCACGCAGTAATGTGGTACCACACTGAAACAGTCCATTAAACCTGGTTTCGAAAAATATTTTAGAGGATGGCGCATGGTAGGTCTGGGATTTGCTTTCATCAGGCTCATACTTTCGCTTATTTCTCAAACTTGAGGGCCAGCTTCTCGGCTTCTTCTGGTTTGGATCACGTAGTAATGTGGTACCACACTGAAGCAGTCAATTCAACCTGGTCTCGATAAATATTTTAGGTCTGGGTTAGGTCTAGGATTTGCCCACATCAGACTCATATTTTCGCATTTTTCGCATACTCGATGACCAGATCCTGGACTTTTTCTGGTTTGGGTCACGTGGTATTGTGTTACCACACTGAAACAGTCCATTAAACCTGGTTTCGATCAATATTTTAGAGGATAGCGCAAGTTAGTTCTAGGTTAGGTGAGGGCTTTGCACACATCAGGCTCATACTATCGCATATTTCTCATACTTGATCGCCAGATTCTGGGCCTTTTTTGGTTTCGATCACGTAGTAATGCGGTACCACACTGAAACAGTCCATTAAACCTGGTTTTGATGAATATTTTAGAGGATAACACATGGTAGGTCTATGTTAGGTCTGGCATTTGCTCTCATCAGGCTCATACTTTCGCATATTTCTCATACTTGATGGCCAGATTCTGGGCTTTTTTTGGCTTAGATCACGTAGTAATGTGGTACCAAACTGAAACAGTATATTAAACCTGGTTTCGATCAATATTTTAGAGGATAACGCATGTTAGGTCCAGGTTAGGTCTGGGATTTGCTCTCATCAGGCTCATACCTTCGCATATTTCTCATACTTGATGGCCAGATCCTGGGCATCCACTAGTTTGGATCACATAGTAATGTGGTACCACACTGACACAGCCAATTAAACCTGGTTTCGATCAAAATCTTGGCGGATAACGCATGTTAGGTCTAGGTTAGGTCTGGGATTTGCTCTCATCAGACCCATACTTTCGCATATTTATCAATCTTGTTGGCCAGATCCTGGGCCTTTTTTGGTTTCGATCACGTAGTAATGCGGTACCACACTGAAACAGACCATTAAACCTGGTTTCGATCAATGTTTTAGAGGATAACGCATGTTAGGTCTAGGTTAGGCCTCGGATTTGCCCACATCAGAGTCATACTTTCGCATTCTTCACATACTTGTTGAGCAGATCCCGGGTTCCTTCTGGTTTGGATCACGTGGTAATGTGTTACCACACTGAAACAGACCATTAAACCTGGTTTCGATCAATATTTTAGAGGATAACGCATGTTAGGTCTGGGTTAGGTCTAAGATTTGCCCTCATCAGGCTCATACTTTCGCATATTTCGCATACTCGTTGACCAGATCCTGGACTTTTTCTGGTTTGGATCACGTGGTAATGTGTTACCACACTGATACAGACCATTAAACCGGGTTTCGGTCAATATTATTGAGGATACCGCAAGTTAGTTCTAGGTTAGGTGAGGGCTTTGCACTCATCAGGCTCATACTATCGCATATTTCTGATACTTGATGGCCAGATTCTGGTCTTTTTCTGGTTACGATCATGTAGTAATGAGGTACCACACTGAAACAGTCCATTGAACCTGATTTCGATCAATGTTTTAGAGGATAACGCATGTTAGGTCTAGGATGGGACTGGGATTTGCCTTAACAGACTCATACTTTCGCATTCTTCACATACTTGTTGAGCAGATCCCGGGTTTTTTCAGGTTTGGGTCACGTGGTATTGTGTTACTACACTGAAACGGACCATTAAACCTGGTTTCGATCAATATTTTAGAGGATAACGCATTTTAGGTCTATGTTAGGTCTGGGATTTGCTCTCATCAGGCTCATACTTTCGCATATTTCTCATACTCGATGGCCAGATTCTGGGCTTTTTTTCGTTTGGATCACGCAGTAATGTGGTACCACACTGAAACAGTCCATTAAACCTGGTTTCGAAAAATATTTTAGAGGATGGCGCATGGTAGGTCTGGGATTTGCTTTCATCAGGCTCATACTTTCGCTTATTTCTCAAACTTGAGGGTCAGATTCTCGGCTTCTTCTGGTTTGGATCACGTAGTAATGTGGTACCACACTGAAGCAGTCAATTCAACCTGGTCTCGATAAATATTTTAGGTCTGGGTTAGGTCTAGGATTTGCCCACATCAGACTCATATTTTCGCATTTTTCGCATACTCGATGACCAGATCCTGGACTTTTTCTGGTTTGGGTCACGTGGTATTGTGTTACCACACTGAAACAGTCCATTAAACCTGGTTTCGATCAATATTTTAGAGGATAGCGCAAGTTAGTTCTAGGTTAGGTGAGGGCTTTGCACACATCAGGCTCATACTATCGCATATTTCTCATACTTGATCGCCAGATTCTGGGCCTTTATTGGTTTCGATCACGTAGTAATGCGGTACCACACTGAAACAGTCCATTAAACCTGGTTTTGATGAATATTTTAAGAGGATAACACATGGTAGGTCTATGTTAGGTCTGGCATTTGCTCTCATCAGGCTCATACTTTCGCATATTTCTCATACTTGATGGCCAGATTCTGGGCTTTTTTTGGCTTAGATCACGTAGTAATGTGGTACCAAACTGAAACAGTATATTAAACCTGGTTTCGATCAATATTTTAGAGGATAACGCATGTTAGGTCCAGGTTAGGTCTAGGATTTGCTCTCATCAGGCTCATACCTTCGCATATTTCTCATACTTGATGGCCAGATCCTGGGCATCCACTAGTTTGGATCACATAGTAATGTGGTACCACACTGACACAGCCAATTAAACCTGGTTTCGATCAAAATCTGAGCGGATAACGCATGTTAGGTCTAGGTTAGGTCTGGGATTTGCTCTCATCAGACCCATACTTTCGCATATTTATCAATCTTGTTGGCCAGATCCTGGGCCTTTTTTGGTTTCGATCACGTAGTAATGCGGTACCACACTGAAACAGACCATTAAACCTGGTTTCGATCAATGTTTTAGAGGATAACGCATGTTAGGTCTAGGTTAGGCCTCGGATTTGCCCACATCAGAGTCATACTTTCGCATTCTTCACATACATGTTGAGCAGATCCCGGGTTCCTTCTGGTTTGGATCACGTGGTAATGTGTTACTACACTGAAACGGACCATTAAACCTGGTTTCGATCAATATTTCTGAGGATAACGCATGTTAGGTCTAGGTTAGGTCAGGGATTTGCGCTCATCAGGCTCATACTTTCGCATATTTCTCATACTTGTTGAACAGAACCCGGGTTTTTTCTGGTTTGGATCACATGGTAATGTGGTACCACACTGAAACAGACCATTAAACCTGGTTTCGATCAATATTTTAGAGGCTAACGCTTGTTAGGTCTAGGTTAGGTCTGTGATTTGCTCTCATCAGGCTCATACTTTCGCATTTTTCACATACTTGTTGAACAGATCCTGGGTTTTTTCTAGTTTGGATCACGTAGTAATGTGGTACCACACTAAAACAGTCAATTAAACCTGGTTTCGATCGATATTTTAGGGGATAACACATGTTAGGTCTAGGTTAGGCCTTGGATTTGCACTCATCAGGCTCATTCTTTCGCATATTTCTCGTACTTGATGGCCAGATTCTGGGCCTTTGTTTGTTTCGATCACGTAGTAATGTGGTACCACACTGAAACAGTCAATTCAACCTGGTTTCGATCTATGTTTAAGAGGATAACGCATGTTAGGTCTAGGCTAGGCCTTGGATTTGCCCTCATCAGGCTCATACTTTCGCATATTTCTCATACTCGATGGCCAGATTCTGGGCTTTTTCTGGTTTGGATCACGTGGTAATGTGTTACCACACTGAAACAGACCATTAAACCGGGTTTCGGTCAATATTATTGACGATACCGCAAGTTAGGTCTAGGTTAGTTCAGGGATTTGCACTCATCAGGCTCATACTTTCGCATATTTCTCATACTTGATGGCCAGATTCTGGGCTTTTTTTCGTTTGGATCACGCAGTAATGTGGTACCACACTGAAACAGTCCATTAAACCTGGTTTCGAAAAATATTTTAGAGGATGGCGCATGGTAGGTCTGGGATTTGCTTTCATCAGGCCCATACATTCGCATTCTTCACATACTTGTTGGACAAATCCCGGGTTTTTTCTGGTTTGGATCACGTGGTAATGTGTTACCACACTGAAACAGACCATTAAACCTGGTTTCGATCAATATTTTAGAGGATAACGCATTTTAGGTCTATGTTAGGTCTGGGATTTGCTCTCATCAGGCTCATACTTTCGCATATTTCTCATACTCGATGGCCAGATTCTGGGCTTTTTTTCGTTTGGATCACGCAGTAATGTGGTACCACACTGAAACAGTCCATTAAACCTGGTTTCGAAAAATATTTTAGAGGATGGCGCATGGTAGGTCTGGGATTTGCTTTCATCAGGCTCATACTTTCGCTTATTTCTCAAACTTGAGGGCCAGATTCTCGGCTTCTTCAGGTTTGGATCACGTAGTAATGTGGTACCACACTGAAGCAGTCAATTCAACCTGGTCTCGATAAATATTTTAGGTCTGGGTTAGGTCTAGGATTTGCCCACATCAGACTCATATTTTCGCATTTTTCGCATACTCGATGACCAGATCCTGGACTTTTTCTGGTTTGGGTCACGTGGTATTTTGTTACCACACTGAAACAGTCCATTAAACCTGGTTTCGATCAATATTTTAGAGGATAGCGCAAGTTAGTTCGAGGTTAGGTGAGGGCTTTGCACTCATCAGGCTCATACTATCGCATATTTCTCATACTTGATCGCCAGATTCTGGGCCTTTTTTGGTTTCGATCACGTAGTAATGCGGTACAACACTGAAACAGTCCATTAAACCTGGTTTTGATGAATATTTTAGAGGATAACACATGGTAGGTCTATGTTAGGTCTGGCATTTGCTCTCATCAGGCTCATACTTTCGCATATTTCTCATACTTGATGGCCAGATTCTGGGCTTTTTTTGGCTTAGATCACGTAGTAATGTGGTACCAAACTGAAACAGTATATTAAACCTGGTTTCGATCAATATTTTAGAGGATAACGCATGTTAGGTCCAGGTTAGGTCTGGGATTTGCTCTCATCAGGCTCATACCTTCGCATATTTCTCATACTTGATGGCCAGATCCTGGGCATCCACTAGTTTGGATCACATAGTAATGTGGTACCACACTGACACAGCCAATTAAACCTGGTTTCGATCAAAATCTTAGCGGATAACGCATGTTAGGTCTAGGTTAGGTCTGGGATTTGCTCTCATCAGACCCATACTTTCGCATATTTATCAATCTTGTTGGCCAGATCCTGGGCCTTTTTTGGATTCGATCACGTAGTAATGCGGTACCACACTGAAACAGACCATTAAACCTGGTTTCGATCAATGTTTTAGAGGATAACGCATGTTAGGTCTAGGTTAGGCCTCGGATTTGCCCACATCAGAGTCATACTTTCGCATTCTTCACATACTTGTTGAACAGATCCCGGGTTCCTTCTGGTTTGGATCACGTGGTAATGTGTTACCACACTGAAACAGACCATTAAACCTGGTTTCGATCAATATTTTGGAGGATAACGCATGTTAGGTCTAGGTTAGGTCAGGGATTTGCACTCATCAGGCTCATACTTTCGCATATTTCTCATACTTGTTGAACAGAACCCGGGTTTTTTCTGGTTTGGATCACATGGTAATGTCGTACCACACTGAAACAGACCATTAAACCTGGTTTCGATCAATATTTTAGAGGCTAACGCTTGTTAGGTCTAGGTTAGGTCTGTGATTTGCTCTCATCAGGCTCATACTTTCGCATTTTTCACATACTTGTTGAACAGATCCTGGGTTTTTTCTAGTTTGGATCACGTAGTAATGTGGTACCACACTAAAACAGTCAATTAAACCTGGTTTCGATCGATATTTTAGGGGATAACGCATGTTAGGTCTAGGTTAGGCCTTGGATTTGCACTCATCAGGCTCATTCTTTCGCATATTTCTCGTACTTGATGGCCAGATTCTGGGCCTTTGTTGGTTTCGATCACGTAGTAATGTGGTACCACACTGAAACAGTCAATTCAACCTGGTTTCGATCTATGTTTAAGAGGATAACGCATGTTAGGTCTAGGCTAGGCCTTGGATTTGCCCTCATCAGGCTCATACTTTCGCATATTTCTCATACTCGATGGCCAGATTCTGGGCTTTTTCTGGTTTGGATCACGTGGTAATGTGTTACCACACTGAAACAGACCATTAAACCGGGTTTCGGTCAATATTATTGACGATACCGCAAGTTAGGTCTAGGTTAGTTCAGGGATTTGCACTCATCAGGCTCATACTTTCGCATATTTCTGATACTTGATGGCCAGATTCTGGTCTTTTTCTGGTTTCGATCACGTAGTAATGCGGTACCACACTGATACAGTCCATTAAACCTGGTTTCGATCAATATTTTAGAGGATAACGCATGTTAGGTTTATGTTAGGTCTAGGATTTGCACACATCAGGCTCATACTTTCGCCATATTTCTCATACTTGATGGCCAGATTCAGGGCATGTTTTGGTTTCGATCACGTGGTAATGTGTTACCACACTGAAACAGACCATTAAACCTGGCTTTGATCAATATTTTAGAGGATAACGCATGTTAGGTCTATGTTAGGTCTGGGATTTGCTCTCATCAGGCTCATACTTTCGCATATTTCTCATATTTGATGGCCAGATCCTGGGCTTTTTCTGGTTTGGATCAGGTAGTAATGTGGTACCACACTGCAGCAGTCAATTCAACCTGGTCTCGATAAATATTTTAGAGGATACCGCAAGTTAGGTCTAGGTTAGGTCAGGGATTTGCACTCATCAGGCTCATACTTTCGCATATTTCTCATACTTGATGGCCAGATTCTGGGCCTTTTTTGGTTTCGATAACGTAGTAATGCGGTACCACCCCGAAACAGTCCATTAAACCTGGTTTCGATCAACGTTTTAGAGGATAACGCATGTTAGGTCTAGGTTAGGTCTGGGATTTGCTCTCATCAGGCTCATACTTTCGCATATTTCTCATACTTGATGGCCAGATTCTGGGCTTTTTTTCGTTTGGATCACGCAGTAATGTGGTACCACACTGAAACAGTCCATTAAACCTGGTTTCGATCAATATTTTAGAGGATGGCGCATGGTAGGTCTGGGATTTGCTTTCATCAGGCTCATACTTTCGCTTATTTCTCAAACTTGAGGGCCAGATTCTCGGCTTCTTCTGGTTTGGATCACGCAGTAATGTGGTACCACACTGAAGCAGTCAATTCAACCTGGTCTCGATAAATATTTTAGGTCTGGGTTAGGTCTAGGATTTGCCCACATCAGACTCATATTTTCGCATTTTTCGCATACTCGATGACCAGATCCTGGACTTTTTCTGGTTTGGGACACGTGGTATTGTGTTACCACACTGAAACAGTCCTTTAAACCTGGTTTCGATCAATATTTTAGAGGATAGCGCAAGTTAGTTCTAGGTTAGGTGAGGGCTTTGCACTCATCAGGCTCATACTATCGCATATTTCTCATACTTGATCGCCAGATTCTGGGCCTTTTTTGGTTTCGATCACGTAGTAATGCGGTACCACACTGAAACAGTCCATTAAACCTGGTTTCGATCAATGTTTTAGAGGATAACGCATGTTAGGTCTAGGTTAGGCCTCGGATTTGCCCACATCAGAGTCATACTTTCGCATTCTTCACATACTTGTTGAACAGATCCCGGGTTCCTTCTGGTTTGGATCACGTGGTAATGTGTTACCACACTGAAACAGACCATTAAACCTGGTTTCGATCAATATTTTAGAGGATAACGCATGTTAGGTCTGGGTTAGGTCTAAGATTTGCCCCAATCAGGCACATACTTTCGCATATTTCGCATACTCGTTGACCAGATCCTGGACTTTTTCTGGTTTGGATCACGTGGTAATGTGTTACCACACTGAAACAGACCATTAAACCGGGTTTCGGTCAATATTATTGAGGATACCGCAAGTTAGTTCTAGGTTAGGTGAGGGCTTTGCACTCATCAGGCTCATACTATCGCATATTTCTGATACTTGATGGCCAGATTCTGGTCTTTTTCTGGTTACGATCATGTAGTAATGAGGTACCACACTGAAACAGTCCATTGAACCTGGTTTCGATCAATATTTTAGGGGATAACGCATGTTAGATCTAGGTTAGGCCTTGGATTTGCACTCATCAGGCTCATTCTTTCGCATATTTCTCGTACTTGATGGCCAGATTCTGGGCCTTTGTTGGTTTCGATCACGTAGTAATGTGGTACCACACTGAAACAGTCCATTAAACCTGGCTTCGAAAAATATTTTAGAGGATAACGCATGTTAGGTCTAGGTTAGGTCTCGGATTTGCCCACATCAGAGTCATACTTTCGCATTCTTCACATACTTGTTGAACAGATCCCGGGTTCCTTCTGGTTTGGATCACGTGGTAATGTGTTACCACACTGAAACAGACCATTAAACCTGGTTTCGATCAATATTTTAGAGGATAACGCATGTTAGGTCTAGGTTAGGTCAGGGATTTGCACTCATCAGGCTCATACTTTCGCATATTTCTCATACTTGTTGAACAGAACCCGGGTTTTTTCTGGTTTGGATCACATGGTAATGTGGTACCACACTGAAACAGACCATTAAACCTGGTTTCGATCAATATTTTAGAGGATAACGCATGTTAGGTCTAGGTTAGGTCTCGGATTTGCCCACATCAGAGTCATACTTTCGCATTCTTCACATACTTGTTGAACAGATCCCGGGTTCCTTCTGGTTTGGATCACGTGGTAATGTGTTACCACACTGAAACAGACCATTAAACCTGGTTTCGATCAATATTTTAGAGGATAACGCATGTTAGGTCTAGGTTAGGTCAGGGATTTGCACTCATCAGGCTCATACTTTCGCATATTTCTCATACTTGTTGAACAGAACCCGGGTTTTTTCTGGTTTGGATCACATGGTAATGTGGTACCACACTGAAACAGACCATTAAACCTGGTTTCGATCAATATTTTAGAGGCTAACGCTTGTTAGGTCTAGGTTAGGTCTGTGATTTGCTCTCATCAGGCTCATACTTTCGCATTTTTCACATACTTGTTGAACAGATCCTGGGTTTTTTCTAGTTTGGATCACGTAGTAATGTGGTACCACACTAAAACAGTCAATTAATCCTGGTTTCGATCGATATTTTAGGGGATAACGCATGTTAGATCTAGGTTAGGCCTTGGATTTGCACTCATCAGGCTCATTCTTTCGCATATTTCTCGTACTTGATGGCCAGATTCTGGGCCTTTGTTGGTTTCGATCACGTAGTAATGTGGTACCACACTGAAACAGTCAATTCAACCTGGTTTCGATCTATGTTTAAGAGGATAACGCATGTTAGGTCTAGGCTAGGCCTTGGATTTGCCCTCATCAGGCTCATACTTTCGCATATTTCTCATACTCGATGGCCAGATTCTGGGCTTTTTCTGGTTTGGATCACGTGGTAATGTGTTACCACACTGAAACAGACCATTAAACCGGGTTTCGGTCAATATTATTGACGATACCGCAAGTTAGGTCTAGGTTAGTTCAGGGATTTGCACTCATCAGGCTCATACTTTCGCATATTTCTGATACTTGATGGCCAGATTCTGGTCTTTTTCTGGTTTCGATCACGTAGTAATGCGGTACCACACTGATACAGTCCATTAAACCTGGTTTCGATCAATATTTTAGAGGATAACGCATGTTAGGTTTATGTTAGGTCTAGGATTTGCACACATCAGGCTCATACTTTCGCCATATTTCTCATACTTGATGGCCAGATTCCGGGCATTTTTTGGTTTCGATCACGTAGTAATGGGGTACCACCCTGAAACAGTCCATTAAACCTGGTTTCGATCAATGTTTTACAGGATAACGCATGTTAGGTCTAGGTTAGGCCTTGGATTTGCTCTCATCAGGCTCATACTTTCGCATATTTCTCATACTCGATGGCCAGATTCTGGGCTTTTTTTGGATTGGATCACGTAGTAATGTGGTACCACACTGAAACAGTCCATTAAACCTGGTTTCGATCAATATTTTAGAGGATAGCGCATGTTAGGTCTGTGACTTGCTTTCATCAGGCTCATACTTTCGCATATTTCTCATACTTGAGGGCCACATCCTGGGCTTTTTCTGGTTTGGATCACGTAGTAAAGTGGTACCACACTGCAGCAGTCATTTCAACCTGGTCTCGATAAATATTTTAGAGGATAACGCATGTTAGGTCTGGGTTAGGTCTAGGATTTGCCCTCATCAGGCTCATATTCTCGCATTTTTCGCATACTTGATGGCCAGATTCAGGGCATTTTTTGGTTTCGATCACGTGGTAATGTGTTACCACACTGAAACAGACCATTAAACCTGGCTTTGATCAATATTTTAGAGGATAACGCATGTTAGGTCTATGTTAGGTCTGGGATTTGCTCTCATCAGGCTCATACTTTCGCATATTTCTCATATTTGATGGCCAGATCCTGGGCTTTTTCTGGTTTGGATCAGGTAGTAATGTGGTACCACACTGCAGCAGTCAATTCAACCTGGTCTCGATAAATATTTTAGAGGATACCGCAAGTTAGGTCTAGGTTAGGTCAGGGATTTGCACTCATCAGGCTCATACTTTCGCATATTTCTCATACTTGATGGCCGGATTCTGGGCCTTTTTTGGTTTCGATAACGTAGTAATGCGGTACCACCCCGAAACAGTCCATTAAACCTGGTTTCGATCAATGTTTTAGAGGATAACGCATGTTAGGTCTAGGTTAGGACTGGGATTTGCTCTCATCAGGCTCATACTTTCGCATATTTCTCATACTTGATGGCCAGATTCTGGGCTTTTTTTCGTTTGGATCACGCAGTAATGTGGTACCACACTGAAACAGTCCATTAAACCTGGTTTCGATCAATATTTTAGAGGATGGCGCATGGTAGGTCTGGGATTTGCTTTCATCAGGCCCATACATTCGCATTCTTCACATACTTGTTGGACAGATCCCGGGTTTTTTCTGGTTTGGATCACGTGGTAATGTGTTACCACACTGAAACAGACCATTAAACCTGGTTTCGATCAATATTTTAGAGGATAACGCATTTTAGGTCTATGTTAGGTTTGGGATTTGCTCTCATCAGGCTCATACTTTCGCATATTTCTCATACTCGATGGCCAGATTCTGGGCTTTTTTTCGTTTGGATCACGCAGTAATGTGGTACCACACTGAAACAGTCCATTAAACCTGGCTTCGAAAAATATTTTAGAGGATGGCGCATGGTAGGTCTGGGATTTGCTTTCATCAGGCTCATACTTTCGCTTATTTCTCAAACTTGAGGGCCAGATTCTCGGCTTCTTCTGGTTTGGATCACGCAGTAATGTGGTACCACACTGAAGCAGTCAATTCAACCTGGTCTCGATAAATATTTTAGGTCTGGGTTAGGTCTAGGAATTGCCCACATCAGACTCATATTTTCGCATTTTTCGCATACTCGATGACCAGATCCTGGACTTTTTCTGGTTTGGGTCACGTGGTATTGTGTTACCACACTGAAACAGTCCTTTAAACCTGGTTTCGATCAATATTTTAGAGGATAGCGCAAGTTAGTTCTAGGTTAGGTGAGGGCTTTGCACTCATCAGGCTCATACTATCGCATATTTCTCATACTTGATCGCCAGATTCTGGGCCTTTTTTGGTTTCGATCACGTAGTAATGCGGTACCACACTGAAACAGTCCATTAAACCTGGTTTTGATGAATATTTTAGAGGATAACACATGGTAGGTCTATGTTAGGTCTGGGATTTGCTCTCATCAGGCTCATACTTTCGCATATTTCTCATACTTGATGGCCAGATTCTGGGCTTTTTTTGGCTTAGATCACGTAGTAATGTGGTACCAAACTGAAACAGTATATTAAACCTGGTTTCGATCAATATTTTAGAGGATAACGCATGTTAGGTCTAGGTTAGGTCTGGGATTTGCTCTCATCAGGCTCATACCTTCGCATATTTCTCATACTTGATGGCCAGATCCTGGGCATCCACTAGTTTGGATCACATAGTAATGTGGTACCACACTGACACAGCCAATTAAACCTGGTTTCGATCAAAATCTTAGCGGATAACGCATGTTAGGTCTAGGTTAGGTCTGGGATTTGCTCTCATCAGACCCATACTTTCGCATATTTATCAATCTTGTTGGCCAGATCCTGGGCCTTTTTTGGTTTCGATCACGTAGTAATGCGGTACCACACTGAAACAGTCCATTAAACCTGGTTTCGATCAATGTTTTAGAGGATAACGCATGTTAGGTCTAGGTTAGGCCTCGGATTTGCCCACATCAGAGTCATACTTTCGCATTCTTCACATACTTGTTGAACAGATCCCGGGTTCCTTCTGGTTTGGATCACGTGGTAATGTGTTACCACACTGAAACAGACCATTAAACCTGGTTTCGATCAATATTTTAGAGGATAACGCATGTTAGGTCTGGGTTAGGTCTAAGATTTGCCCCAATCAGGCACATACTTTCGCATTTTTCGCATACTCGATGACCAGATCCTGGACTTTTTCTGGTCTGGGTCACGTGGTATTGTGTTACCACACTGAAACAGTCCTTTAAACCTGGTTTCGATCAATATTTTAGAGGATACCGCAAGTTAGTTCTAGGTTAGGTGAGGGCTTTGCACTCATCAGGCTCATACTATCGCATATTTCTCATACTTGATCGCCAGATTCTGGGCCTTTTTTGGTTTCGATCACGTAGTAATGCGGTACCACACTGAAACAGTCCATTAAACCTGGTTTTGATGAATATTTTAGAGGATAACACATGGTAGGTCTATGTTAGGTCTGGGATTTGCTCTCATCAGGCTCATACTTTCGCATATTTCTCATACTTGATGGCCAGATTCTGGGCTTTTTTTGGCTTAGATCACGTAGTAATGTGGTACCAAACTGAAACAGTATATTAAACCTGGTTTCGATCAATATTTTAGAGGATAACGCATGTTAGGTCTAGGTTAGGTCTGGGATTTGCTCTCATCAGGCTCATACCTTCGCATATTTCTCATACTTGATGGCCAGATCCTGGGCATCCACTAGTTTGGATCACATAGTAATGTGGTACCACACTGACACAGCCAATTAAACCTGGTTTCGATCAAAATCTTAGCGGATAACGCATGTTAGGTCTAGGTTAGGTCTGGGATTTGCTCTCATCAGACCCATACCTTCGCATATTTATCAATCTTGTTGGCCAGATCCTGGGCCTTTTTTGGTTTCGATCACGTAGTAATGCGGTACCACACTGAAACAGTCCATTAAACCTGGTTTCGATCAATGTTTTAGAGGATAACGCATGTTAGGTCTAGGTTAGGCCTCGGATTTGCCCACATCAGAGTCATACTTTCGCATTCTTCACATACTTGTTGAACAGATCCCGGGTTCCTTCTGGTTTGGATCACGTGGTAATGTGTTACCACACTGAAACAGACCATTAAACCTGGTTTCGATCAATATTTTAGAGGATAACGCATGTTAGGTCTGGGTTAGGTCTAAGATTTGCCCCAATCAGGCACATACTTTCGCATATTTCGCATACTCGTTGACCAGATCCTGGACTTTTTCTGGTTTGGATCACGTGGTAATGTGTTACCACACTGAAACAGACCATTAAACCGGGTTTCGGTCAATATTATTGAGGATACCGCAAGTTAGTTCTAGGTTAGGTGAGGGCTTTGCACTCATCAGGCTCATACTATCGCATATTTCTGATACTTGATGGCCAGATTCTGGTCTTTTTCTGGTTACGATCATGTAGTAATGAGGTACCACACTGAAACAGTCCATTGAACCTGATTTCGATCAATGTTTTAGAGGATAACGCATGTTAGGTCTAGGTTAGGTCTCGGATTTGCCCACATCAGAGTCATACTTTCGCATTCCTCACATACTTGTTGAACAGATCCCGGGTTCCTTCTGGTTTGGATCACGTGGTAATGTGTTACCACACTGAAACAGACCATTAAACCTGGTTTCGATCAATATTTTAGAGGATAACGCATGTTAGGTCTAGGTTAGGTCAGGGATTTGCACTCATCAGGCTCATACTTTCGCATATTTCTCATACTTGTTGAACAGAACCCGGGTTTTTTCTGGTTTGGATCACATGGTAATGTGGTACCACACTGAAACAGACCATTAAACCTGGTTTCGATCAATATTTTAGAGGCTAACGCTTGTTAGGTCTAGGTTAGGTCTGTGATTTGCTCTCATCAGGCTCATACTTTCGCATTTTTCACATACTTGTTGAACAGATCCTGGGTTTTTTCTAGTTTGGATCACGTAGTAATGTGGTACCACACTAAAACAGTCAATTAATCCTGGTTTCGATCGATATTTTAGGGGATAACGCATGTTAGATCTAGGTTAGGCCTTGGATTTGCACTCATCAGGCTCATTCTTTCGCATATTTCTCGTACTTGATGGCCAGATTCTGGGCCTTTGTTGGTTTCGATCACGTAGTAATGTGGTACCACACTGAAACAGTCAATTCAACCTGGTTTCGATCTATGTTTAAGAGGATAACGCATGTTAGGTCTAGGCTAGGCCTTGGATTTGCCCTCATCAGGCTCATACTTTCGCATATTTCTCATACTCGATGGCCAGATTCTGGGCTTTTTCTGGTTTGGATCACGTGGTAATGTGTTACCACACTGAAACAGACCATTAAACCGGGTTTCGGTCAATATTATTGACGATACCGCAAGTTAGGTCTAGGTTAGTTCAGGGATTTGCACTCATCAGGCTCATACTTTCGCATATTTCTGATACTTGATGGCCAGATTCTGGTCTTTTTCTGGTTTCGATCACGTAGTAATGCGGTACCACACTGCAGCAGTCAATTCAACCTGGTCTCGATAAATATTTTAGAGGATACCGCAAGTTAGGTCTAGGTTAGGTCAGGGATTTGCACTCATCAGGCTCAAACTTTCGCATATTTCTCATACTTGATGGCCGGATTCTGGGCCTTTTTTGGTTTCGATAACGTAGTAATGCGGTACCACCCCGAAACAGTCCATTAAACCTGGTTTCGATCAACGTTTTAGAGGATAACGCATGTTAGGTCTAGGTTAGGTCTGGGATTTGCTCTCATCAGGCTCATACTTTCGCATATTTCTCATACTTGATGGCCAGATTCTGGGCTTTTTTTCGTTTGGATCACGCAGTAATGTGGTACCACACTGAAACAGTCCATTAAACCTGGTTTCGATCAATATTTTAGAGGATGGCGCATGGTAGGTCTGGGATTTGCTTTCATCAGGCCCATACATTCGCATTCTTCACATACTTGTTGGACAGATCCCGGGTTTTTTCTGGTTTGGATCACGTGGTAATGTGTCACCACACTGAAACAGACCATTAAACCTGGTTTCGACCAATATTTTAGAGGATAACGCATTTTAGGTCTATGTTAGGTCTGGGATTTGCTCTCATCAGGCTCATACTTTCGCATATTTCTCATACTCGATGGCCAGATTCTGGGCTTTTTTTCGTTTGGATCACGCAGTAATGTGGTACCACACTGAAACAGTCCATTAAACCTGGCTTCGAAAAATATTTTAGAGGATGGCGCATGGTAGGTCTGGGATTTGCTTTCATCAGGCTCATACTTTCGCTTATTTCTCAAACTTGAGGGCCAGATTCTCGGCTTCTTCTGGTTTGGATCACGCAGTAATGTGGTACCACACTGAAGCAGTCAATTCAACCTGGTCTCGATAAATATTTTAGGTCTGGGTTAGGTCTAGGATTTGCCCACATCAGACTCATATTTTCGCATTTTTCGCATACTCGATGACCAGATCCTGGACTTTTTCTGGTTTGGGTCACGTGGTATTGTGTTACCACACTGAAACAGTCCTTTAAACCTGGTTTCGATCAATATTTTAGAGGATAGCGCAAGTTAGTTCTAGGTTAGGTGAGGGCTTTGCACTCATCAGGCTCATACTATCGCATATTTCTCATACTTGATCGCCAGATTCTGGGCCTTTTTTGGTTTCGATCACGTAGTAATGCGGTACCACACTGAAACAGTCCATTAAACCTGGTTTTGATGAATATTTTAGAGGATAACACATGGTAGGTCTATGTTAGGTCTGGGATTTGCTCTCATCAGGCTCATACTTTCGCATATTTCTCATACTTGATGGCCAGATTCTGGGCTTTTTTTGGCTTAGATCACGTAGTAATGTGGTACCAAACTGAAACAGTATATTAAACCTGGTTTCGATCAATATTTTAGAGGATAACGCATGTTAGGTCTAGGTTAGGTCTGGGATTTGCTCTCATCAGGCTCATACCTTCGCATATTTCTCATACTTGATGGCCAGATCCTGGGCATCCACTAGTTTGGATCACATAGTAATGTGGTACCACACTGACACAGCCAATTAAACCTGGTTTCGATCAAAATCTTAGCGGATAACGCATGTTAGGTCTAGGTTAGGTCTGGGATTTGCTCTCATCAGACCCATACTTTCGCATATTTATCAATCTTGTTGGCCAGATCCTGGGCCTTTTTTGGTTTCGATCACGTAGTAATGCGGTACCACACTGAAACAGTCCATTAAACCTGGTTTCGATCAATGTTTTAGAGGATAACGCATGTTAGGTCTAGGTTAGGCCTCGGATTTGCCCACATCAGAGTCATACTTTCGCATTCTTCACATACTTGTTGAACAGATCCCGGGTTCCTTCTGGTTTGGATCACGTGGTAATGTGTTACCACACTGAAACAGACCATTAAACCTGGTTTCGATCAATATTTTAGAGGATAACGCATGTTAGGTCTGGGTTAGGTCTAAGATTTGCCCCAATCAGGCACATACTTTCGCATATTTCGCATACTCGTTGACCAGATCCTGGACTTTTTCTGGTTTGGATCACGTGGTAATGTGTTACCACACTGAAACAGACCATTAAACCGGGTTTCGGTCAATATTATTGAGGATACCGCAAGTTAGTTCTAGGTTAGGTGAGGGCTTTGCACTCATCAGGCTCATACTATCGCATATTTCTGATACTTGATGGCCAGATTCTGGTCTTTTTCTGGTTACGATCATGTAGTAATGAGGTACCACACTGAAACAGTCCATTGAACCTGATTTCGATCAATGTTTTAGAGGATAACGCATGTTAGGTCTAGGTTAGGTCTCGGATTTGCCCACATCAGAGTCATACTTTCGCATTCTTCACATACTTGTTGAACAGATCCCGGGTTCCTTCTGGTTTGGATCACGTGGTAATGTGTTACCACACTGAAACAGACCATTAAACCTGGTTTCGATCAATATTTTAGAGGATAACGCATGTTAGGTCTAGGTTAGGTCAGGGATTTGCACTCATCAGGCTCATACTTTCGCATATTTCTCATACTTGTTGAACAGAACCCGGGTTTTTTCTGGTTTGGATCACATGGTAATGTGGTACCACACTGAAACAGACCATTAAACCTGGTTTCGATCAATATTTTAGAGGCTAACGCTTGTTAGGTCTAGGTTAGGTCTGTGATTTGCTCTCATCAGGCTCATACTTTCGCATTTTTCACATACTTGTTGAACAGATCCTGGGTTTTTTCTAGTTTGGATCACGTAGTAATGTGGTACCACACTAAAACAGTCAATTAATCCTGGTTTCGATCGATATTTTAGGGGATAACGCATGTTAGATCTAGGTTAGGCCTTGGATTTGCACTCATCAGGCTCATTCTTTCGCATATTTCTCGTACTTGATGGCCAGATTCTGGGCCTTTGTTGGTTTCGATCACGTAGTAATGTGGTACCACACTGAAACAGTCAATTCAACCTGGTTTCGATCTATGTTTAAGAGGATAACGCATGTTAGGTCTAGGCTAGGCCTTGGATTTGCCCTCATCAGGCTCATACTTTCACATATTTCTCATACTCGATGGCCAGATTCTGGGCTTTTTCTGGTTTGGATCACGTGGTAATGTGTTACCACACTGAAACAGACCATTAAACCGGGTTTCGGTCAATATTATTGACGATACCGCAAGTTAGGTCTAGGTTAGTTCAGGGATTTGCACTCATCAGGCTCATACTTTCGCATATTTCTGATACTTGATGGCCAGATTCTGGTCTTTTTCTGGTTTCGATCACGTAGTAATGCGGTGCCACACTGATACACTCCATTAAACCTGGTTTCGATCAATATTTTAGAGGATAACGCATGTTAGGTTTATGTTAGGTCTAGGATTTGCACACATGAGGCTCATACTTTCGCCATATTTCTCATACTTGATGGCCAGATTCAGGGCATTTTTTGGTTTCGATCACGTAGTAATGCGGTACCACCCTGAAACAGTCCATTAAACCTGGTTTCGATGAATGTTTTACAGGATAACGCATGTTAGGTCTAGGTTAGGCCTTGGATTTGCTCTCATCAGGCTCATGCTTTCGCATATTTCTCATACTCGATGGCCAGATTCTGGGCTTTTTTTGGATTGGATCACGTAGTAATGTGGTACCACACTGAAACAGTCCATTAAACCTGGTTTCGATCAATATTTTAGAGGATAGTGCATGTTAGGTCTGTGACTTGCTTTCATCAGGCTCATACTTTCGCATATTTCTCATACTTGAGGGCCAGATCCTGGGCTTTTTCTGGTTTGGATCACGTAGTAAAGTGGTACCACACTGCAGCAGTCCATTAAACCTGGTTTCGATCAATATTTTAGAGGATGGCGCATGGTAGGTCTGGGATTTGCTTTCATCAGGCCCATACATTCGCATTCTTCACATACTTGTTGGACAGATCCCGGGTTTTTTCTGGTTTGGATCACGTGGTAATGTGTTACCACACTGAAACATACCATTAAACCTGGCTTTGATCAATATTTTAGAGGATAACGCATGTTAGGTCTATGTTAGGTCTGGGATTTGCTCTCATCAGGCTCATACTTTCGCAAATTTCTCATACTTGATGGCCAGATTCTGGGCTTTTTTTCGTTTGGATCACGCAGTAATGTGGTACCACACTGAAACAGTCCATTAAACCTGGTTTCGATCAATATTTTAGAGGATGGCGCATGGTAGGTCTGGGATTTGCTTTCATCAGGCCCATACATTCGCATTCTTCACATACTTGTTGGACAGATCCCGGGTTTTTTCTGGTTTGGATCACGTGGTAATGTGTTACCACACTGAAACAGACCATTAAACCTGGTTTCGATCAATATTTTAGAGGATAACGCATTTTAGGTCTATGTTAGGTCTGGGATTTGCTCTCATCAGGCTCATACTTTCGCATATTTCTCATACTCGATGGCCAGATTCTGGGCTTTTTTTCGTTTGGATCACGCAGTAATGTGGTACCACACTGAAACAGTCCATTAAACCTGGCTTCGAAAAATATTTTAGCGGATGGCGCATGGTAGGTCTGGGATTTGCTTTCATCAGGCTCATACTTTCGCTTATTTCTCAAACTTGAGGGCCAGATTCTCGGCTTCTTCTGGTTTGGATCACGCAGTAATGTGGTACCACACTGAAGCAGTCAATTCAACCTGGTCTCGATAAATATTTTAGGTCTGGGTTAGGTCTAGGATTTGCCCACATCAGACTCATATTTTCGCATTTTTCGCATACTCGATGACCAGATCCTGGACTTTTTCTGGTTTGGGTCACGTGGTATTGTGTTACCACACTGAAACAGTCCTTTAAACCTGGTTTCGATCAATATTTTAGAGGATAGCGCAAGTTAGTTCTAGGTTAGGTGAGGGCTTTGCACTCATCAGGCTCATACTATCGCATATTTCTCATACTTGATCGCCAGATTCTGGGCCTTTTTTGGTTTCGATCACGTAGTAATGCGGTACCACACTGAAACAGTCCATTAAACCTGGTTTTGATGAATATTTTAGAGGATAACACATGGTAGGTCTATGTTAGGTCTGGGATTTGCTCTCATCAGGCTCATACTTTCGCATATTTCTCATACTTGATGGCCAGATTCTGGGCTTTTTTTGGCTTAGATCACGTAGTAATGTGGTACCAAACTGAAACAGTATATTAAACCTGGTTTCGATCAATATTTTAGAGGATAACGCATGTTAGGTCTAGGTTAGGTCTGGGATTTGCTCTCATCAGGCTCATACCTTCGCATATTTCTCATACTTGATGGCCAGATCCTGGGCATCCACTAGTTTGGATCACATAGTAATGTGGTACCACACTGACACAGCCAATTAAACCTGGTTTCGATCAAAATCTTAGCGGATAACGCATGTTAGGTCTAGGTTAGGTCTGGGATTTGCTCTCATCAGACCCATACTTTCGCATATTTATCAATCTTGTTGGCCAGATCCTGGGCCTTTTTTGGTTTCGATCACGTAGTAATGCGGTACCACACTGAAACAGTCCATTAAACCTGGTTTCGATCAATGTTTTAGAGGATAACGCATGTTAGGTCTAGGTTAGGCCTCGGATTTGCCCACATCAGAGTCATACTTTCGCATTCTTCACATACTTGTTGAACAGATCCCGGGTTCCTTCTGGTTTGGATCACGTGGTAATGTGTTACCACACTGAAACAGACCATTAAACCTGGTTTCGATCAATATTTTAGAGGATAACGCATGTTAGGTCTGGGTTAGGTCTAAGATTTGCCCCAACCAGGCACATACTTTCGCATATTTCACATACTCGTTGACCAGATCCTGGACTTTTTCTGGTTTGGATCACGAGGTAATGTGTTACCACACTGAAACAGACCATTAAACCGGGTTTCGGTCAATATTATTGAGGATACCGCAAGTTAGTTCTAGGTTAGGTGAGGGCTTTGCACTCATCAGGCTCATACTATCGCATATTTCTGACACTTGATGGCCAGATTCTGGTCTTTTTCTGGTTACGATCATGTAGTAATGAGATACCACACTGAAACAGTCCATTGAACCTGATTTCGATCAATGTTTTAGAGGATAACGCATGTTAGGTCTAGGTTAGGTCTCGGATTTGCCCACATCAGAGTCATACTTTCGCATTCTTCACATACTTGTTGAACAGATCCCGGGTTCCTTCTGGTTTGGATCACGTGGTAATGTGTTACCACACTGAAACAGACCATTAAACCTGGTTTCGATCAATATTTTAGAGGATAACGCATGTTAGGTCTAGGTTAGGTCAGGGATTTGCACTCATCAGGCTCATACTTTCGCATATTTCTCATACTTGTTGAACAGAACCCGGGTTTTTTCTGGTTTGGATCACATGGTAATGTGGTACCACACTGAAACAGACCATTAAACCTGGTTTCGATCAATATTTTAGAGGCTAACGCTTGTTAGGTCTAGGTTAGGTCTGTGATTTGCTCTCATCAGGCTCATACTTTCGCATTTTTCACATACTTGTTGAACAGATCCTGGGTTTTTTCTAGTTTGGATCACGTAGTAATGTGGTACCACACTAAAACAGTCAATTAATCCTGGTTTCGATCGATATTTTAGGGGATAACGCATGTTAGATCTAGGTTAGGCCTTGGATTTGCACTCATCAGGCTCATTCTTTCGCATATTTCTCGTACTTGATGGCCAGATTCTGGGCCTTTGTTGGTTTCGATCACGTAGTAATGTGGTACCACACTGAAACAGTCAATTCAACCTGGTTTCGATCTATGTTTAAGAGGATAACGCATGTTAGGTCTAGGCTAGGCCTTGGATTTGCCCTCATCAGGCTCATACTTTCGCATATTTCTCATACTCGATGGCCAGATTCTGGGCTTTTTCTGGTTTGGATCACGTGGTAATGTGTTACCACACTGAAACAGACCATTAAACCGGGTTTCGGTCAATATTATTGACGATACCGCAAGTTAGGTCTAGGTTAGTTCAGGGATTTGCACTCATCAGGCTCATACTTTCGCATATTTCTGATACTTGATGGCCAGATTCTGGTCTTTTTCTGGTTTCGATCACGTAGTAATGCGGTACCACACTGATACAGTCCATTAAACCTGGTTTCGATCAATATTTTAGAGGATAACGCATGTTAGGTTTATGTTAGGTCTAGGATTTGCACACATCAGGCTCATACTTTCGCCATATTTCTCATACTTGATGGCCAGATTCAGGGCCTTTTTTGGTTTCGATCACGTAGTAATGCGGTATCACCCCGAAACAGACCATTAAACCTGGTTTCGATCAACGTTTTAGAGGATAACGCATGTTAGGTCTAGGTTAGGTCTGGGATTTGCTCTCATCAGGCTCATACTTTCGCCTATTTCTGATACTTGATGGCCAGATTCTGGTCTTTTTCTGGTTTCGGTCACGTAGTAATGCGGTACCACCCCGAAACAGTCCATTAAACCTGATTTCGATCAAAGTTTTAGAGGATAACGCATGTTAGGTCTAGGTTAGGCCTTGGATTTGCCCTCATCAGACTCATGCTTTCGCATTCTTCACATACTTGTTGAACAGATCCCGGGTTTTTTCTGGTTTGGGTCACGTGGTAATGTGTCACCACACTGAAACAGTCCATTAAACCTGGTTTCGCTAAATATTATTGAGGATACCGTATGTTAGGTCTGGGTTAGGTCAGGGATTTGCACTCATCAGGCTCATACTTTCGCATATTTCTCATACTTGATCGCCAGATTCTGGGCCTTTTTTGGTTTCGATCACGTAGTAATGCGGTACCACACAGATACAGTCCATTAAACCTGGTTTCGATAAATATTTTAGAGGATAACGCATGTTAGGTCTATGTTAGGTCTAGGATTTGCTTTCACCAGGCTCATACTTTCGCATTTTTCGCATACTCGTTGACAAGATCCTGGGCTTTTCCTGGTTTGAATCCCGTGGTAATGTGGTACCAAACTGAAACAGTCAATTAAACCTAGTCTGGGTCAGCATTTCAAAGGATAACGCATGTTAGGTCTGGGTTAGGTCAGGGATTTGCACTCATCAGGCTCATACTTTCGCATATTTCTCATACTTGATCGCCAGATTCTGGGCCTTTTTTGGTTTCGATCACGTAGTATTACGGTACCACACTGAAACAGACCATTAAACCTGGTTTCGATCAATATTTTAGAGGATACCGTATGTTAGGTCTAGGTTAGGTCTGGGATTTGCCCTCATCAGACTCATGCTTTCGCATTCTTCAGATACTTGTTGAACAGATCCCGGGTTTTTTCTGGTTTGGGTCACGTGGTAATGTGTCACCACACTGAAACAGTCCATTAAACCTGGTTTCGCTAAATATTATTGAGGATACCGTATGTTAGGTCTGGGTTAGGTCAGGGATTTGCACTCATCAGGCTCATACTTTCGCATATTTCTCATACTTGAAGGCCTGATCCTGGGCTCTTTCTGGTTTGGATCACGTAGTAATGTGGTACCACACTGAAACAGTCGACTAAACCTGGTCTCGGTCAATATTTTAGAGGATAACGCATGTTAGGTCTAGGTTAGGTCTGGGATTTGCTCCCATCAGGCTCATACTTTCGCATTTTTCACATACTTCTTGAACAGAACCTGGTTTTTTTCTAGTTTGGATGACGTAGTAATGCGGTAGCACACAGAATCAGTCGATTAAACCTGGTTTCTATAAATATTTTAGTGGATAACGCATGTTAGGTCTAGGTTAGGTCTGGGATTTGCACTCATCAGGGTCATACTTTCGCATTCTTCACATACTTGTTGAACAGAACCTAGGTTTTTTCTGGTTTGGATCACGTGGTAATGTGGTACCACACTGAAACAGACCATTATACCTGGTTTCGATCAATATATTAGAGGATAACGCATCTTAGGTCTTGGTTAGGTCTGGGATTTGCACTCATCAGGCTCATACTTTCGCATTCTTCACATACTTGTTGAACAGAACCTAGGTTTTTTCTGGTTTGGATCACGTAGTAATGTGGTACCACACTGAAACAGTCGACTAAACCTGGTCTCGGTCAATATTTTAGATGATAACGCATGTTAGGTCTAGGATGGGACTGGGAGTTACCCTCATCAGACTCATACTTTCGCATTCTTCACATACTTGTTGAACAGATCCTGGTTTTTTTCTGGTTTGGATGACGTAGTAATGCGGTAGCACACAGAATCAGTCGATTAAACCTGGTTTCTATAAATATTTTAGTGGATAACGCATGTTAGGTCTAGGTTAGGTCTGGGATTTGCACTCATCAGGGTCATACTTTCGCATTCTTCACATACTTGTTGAACAGAACCTAGGTTTTTTCTGGTTGGGATCACGTGGTAATGTGGTACCACACTGAAACAGACCATTATACCTGGTTTCGATCAATATATTAGAGGATAACGCATCTTAGGTCTTGGTTAGGTCTGGGATTTGCACTCATCAGGCTCATACTTTCGCATTTTTCACATACTTCTTGAACAGAACCTGGTTTTTTTCTAGTTTGGGTCACATAGTAATGTGGTGCCACACTGAAACCGTTGATTAAACCAGTTTCGATCAATATTTTAGGGGATAACGAATGTTAGGTCTGGATTAGGTCTGGGATTTGCCCGCATCAGGCTCATACTTTCGCATATTTCTCATAGTTGATGGCCAGATTCTTGGCTTTTTTTCGTTTGGATCACGCAGTAATGTGGTACCACACTGAAACAGTCCATTAAACCTGGTTTCGATCAATATTTTAGAGGATAGCGCATGGTAGGTCTGGGTTAGGTCTAGGATTTGCTCTTATCAGGCTCATACTTTCGCATATTTCTCATACTTGATCGCCAGATTCTGGGCTTTTATTGGTTTGGATCACGTAGTAATGTGGTACCACACTGAAACAGACCATTAAACCTGGTTTCGCTAAATATTATTGAGGATACCGTATGTTAGGTCTAGGTTAGGTCAGGGATTTGCACTCATCAGGCTCATACTTTCGCATATTTCTCATACTTGATCGCCAGATTCTGGGCCTTTTTTGGTTTCGATCACGTAGTAATGTGCTACCACACTGAAACAGTCGACTAAACCTGGTCTCGATCAATATTTTAGGGGATAACGAATGTTAGGTCTGGATTAGGTCTGGGACTTGCCCTCATCAGGCTCATACTTTCGCATATTTCTCATACTTGATCGCCAGATTCTGGGCCTTATTTGGTTTCGATCACGTAGTAATGCGGTGCCACACTGAAACAGTCCATTAAACCTGGTTTCGATGACTATTTTAGAGGATAACACATGGTAGGTCTATGTTAGGTCTGGGTTTTGCTCTCATCAGGCTCATACTTTCGCATATTTCTCATACTTGTTGGCCAGATCCTGGGCTTTTACTGGTTTGCATCACGAAGTAATGTGGGACCACACCGAGACAGTCGATTAAACCTGGTTCTCGATCAATATCTTAGAGGATAACGCATGTTAGGTCTGGGGTAGGTCTGCGATTTGCCCCCTTCAGTCTCATACTTTCGCATTCTTCACATACTGGTTGAACAGATCCCGGGTTTTTCTGGTTTGGATCACGTGGTAATGTGTTACCACACTGAAACAGACCATTAAACCTGGTTTCGATCAATATTTTTGAGGATAACGCATGTTAGGTATTGGTTAGGTCTGGGTTTTGTACTCATCAGGCTCATACTTTCGCCATATTTCTCATACTTGATGGCCAGATACAGGGCCTTTTTTGGTTTCGATCACGTACTAATGCGGTACCACCCTGAAACAGTCCATTAAACCTGGTTTCGATCAATGTTTTACAGGATAACGCATGTTAGGTCTAGGTTAGGCCTTGGATTTGCTCTCATCAGGCTCATACTTTCGCATATTTCTCATACTCGATGGTCAGATTCTGGGCTTTTTTTGGATTGGATCACGTAGTAATGTGGTACCACACTGAAACAGTCCATTAAACCTGGTTTCGATCAATATTTTAGAGGATAACACATGTTAGGTCTGAGTTGGGTCTAGGATTTGCCCTCATCAGGCTCATACTTTCGCATATTTCTCATACTTGACCGCCAGATTCTGGGCCATTTTTGGTTTGGTTCACGTAGTAGTGCGGTACCACACTGAAACAGACCATTAAACCTGGTTTCGATCAATGTTTTAGAGGATAACGAATTTTAGGTCTAGGTTAGGCCTCGGATTTGCCCTCATTAGACTCATACCTTCGCATTCTTCACATACTTCTTGAACAGATCCCGGGTTCTTTCTGGTTTGGATCACGTGGTAATGTGGTACTACACTGAAACAGACCATTAAACCTGGTTTCGATCAATATTTTAGAGGATAACGCATGTTAGGTCTAGGTTAGGTCTGGGATTTGCTCTCATCAGGCTCATACGTTCGCATATTTCTCATACTTGATGGCCAGATTGTGGGCGTTTTATGGTTGGGGTCACGTAGTAATGTGGTACCACACTGAAACAGTCCATTAAACCTGGTTTCAATCAATATTTCTGAGGATAACGCATGTTATGACTAGGTTAGGTCTATGATTTGCACTCATCAGCCCCATACATTCGCATTCTTCACATACTTGATGGACAGATCCCGGGTATTTTCTGGTTTGGATCACGTGGTAATGTGTTACCACACTGAAACAGATCATTAAACCTGGTTTCGATCAATATTTTAGAGGATAACGCATGTTAGGTCTATGTTAGGTCTGGGATTTGCTTTCATCAGGCTCATACTTTCGCTTATTTCTCAAACATGAGGGCCAGATTCTCGGCTTCTTCTGGTTTGGATCATGTAGTAATGTGGTACCACACTGAAGCAGTCAATTCAACCTGGTCTCGATAAATATTTTAGGTCTGGGTTAGGTCTAGGATTTGCCCACATCAGGCTCATATTTTCACATTTTCCGCATACTCGTTGACCAGATCCTGGACTTTCTCTGGTTTGGGTCACGTGGTATTGTGTTACCACACTGAAACAGTCCATTAAACCTGGTTTCGATCAATATCTTAGAGGATAACACATGTTAGGTCTGAGTTGGGTCTAGGATTTGCCCTCATCAGGCTCATTCTTTCGCATATTTCTCATACTTGATGGCCAGATTCTGCGCTTTTTTTGGTTTGGATCACGTAGTAATGTGGTACCACACTGAAACAGTCGACTAAACCTGGTCTCGGTCAATATTTTAGAGGATAACGCATGTTAGGTCTAGGTTAGGTCTGGGATTTTCTCCCATCAGGCTCATACTTTCGCATTTTTCACATACTTCTTGAACAGAACCTGGTTTTTTTCTAGTTTGGGTCACATAGTAATGTGGTGCCACACTGAAACCGTTGATTAAACCAGTTTCGATCAACATTTTAGATGATAACGCATGTTAGGTCTAGGATGGGACTGGGAGTTACCCTCATCAGACTCATACTTTCGCATTCTTCACATACTTGTTGAACAGATCCTGGTTTTTTTCTGGTTTGGATGACGTAGTAATGCGGTAGCACACAGAATCAGTCGATTAAACCTGGTTTCGATAAATATTTTAGAGGATAACGCCTGTTAGGTCTGGGGTAGGTCTGCGATTTGCCCTCTTCAGTCTCATACTTTCGCATTCTTCACATACTGGTTGAACAGATCCCGGGTTTTTCTGGTTTGGATCACGTGGTAATGTGTTACCACACTGAAACAGACCATTAAACCTGGTTTCGATCAATATTTTTGAGGATAACGCATGTTAGGTATTGGTTAGGTCTGGGTTTTGTATTCATCAGGCTCATACTTTCGCCATATTTCTCATACTTGATGGCCAGATACAGGGCCTTTTTTGGTTTCGATCACGTACTAATGCGGTACCACCCTGAAACAGTCCATTAAACCTGGTTTCGATCAATGTTTTACAGGATAACGCATGTTAGGTCTAGGTTAGGCCTTGGATTTGCTCTCATCAGGCTCATACTCTCGCATATTTCTCATACTCCATGGTCAGATTCTGGGCTTTTTTTGGATTGGATCACGTAGTAATGTGGTACCACACTGAAACAGTCCATTAAACCTGGTTTCGATCAATATTTTAGAGGATAACACATGTTAGGTCTGAGTTGGGTCTAGGATTTGCCCTCATCAGGCTCATACTTTCGCATTCTTCACATACTTGTTGAGCAGATCCCGGGTTTTTTCTGGTTTGGGTCACGTGGTATTGTGTTACCACACTGAAACGGACCATTAAACCTGGTTTCGATCAATATTTTTGAGGATAACGCAAGTTAGGTCTAGGTTAGGTCAGGGATTTGCACTCATCAGGCTCATACTTTCGCATATTTCTCATACTTGATCGCCAGATTCTGGGCCTTTTTTCGTTTCGTTCACGTAGTAGTGCGGTACCACACTGAAACAGACCATTAAACCTGGTTTCGATCAATGTTTTAGAGGATAACGAATTTTAGGTCTAGGTTAGGCCTCGGATTTGCCCTCATCAGACTCATACCTTCGCATTCTTCACATACTTGTTGAACAGATCCCGGGTTCTTTCTGGTTTGGATCACGTGGTAATGTGGTACTACACTGAAACAGACCATTAAACCTGGTTTCGATCAATATTTTAGAGGATAACGCATGTTAGGTCTAGGTTAGGTCTGGGATTTGCTCTCATCAGGCTCATACGTTCGCATATTTCTCATACTTGATGGCCAGATTGTGGGCGTTTTATGGTTGGGGTCACGTAGTAATGTGGTACCACACTGAAACAGTCCATTAAACCTGGTTTCAATCAATATTTCTGAGGATACCGCATGTTATGTCTAGGTTAGGTCTGTGATTTGCACTCATCAGCCCCATACATTCGCATTCTTCACATACTTGTTGGACAGATCCCGGGTATTTACTGGTTTGGATCACGTGGTAATGTGTTACCACACTGAAACAGACCATTAAACCTGGTTTCGATCAATATTTTAGAGGATAACGCATGTTAGGTCTATGTTAGGTCTGGGATTTGCTTTCATCAGGCTCATACTTTCGCTTATTTCTCAAACTTGAGGGCCAGATTCTCGGCTTCTTCTGGTTTGGATCACGTAGTAATGTGGTACCACACTGAAGCAGTCAATTCAACCTGGTCTCGATAAATATTTTAGGTCTGGGTTAGGTCTAGGATTTGCCCACATCAGGCTCATATTTTCACATTTTTCGCATACTCGTTGACCAGATCCTGGACTTTTTCTGGTTTGGGTCACGTGGTATTGTGTTACCACACTGAAACAGTCCATTAAACCTGGTTTCGATCAATATCTTAGAGGATAACACATGTTAGGTCTGAGTTGGGTCTAGGATTTGCCCTCATCAGGCTCATTCTTTCGCATATTTCTCTTTCTTGTTAGCCAGATCCTTTGCTTTTCTGGTTTGGATCCCATAGAAATGTGGTCCCACACTCAAACAGTCAGTTAAACCTGGTTTCGATCATTATTTTAGAGGATAACGCATGTTAGGTCTAGGTTAGGTCTGGGATTTGCTTTCATTAGGCTCATACTTTCGCTTATTTCTCAAACTTGAGGGCCAGATTCTCGGCTTCTTCTGGTTTGGATCACGTCGTAATGTGGTACCACACTGAAGCAGTCAATTCAACCTGGTGTCGATAAATATTTTAGGTCTGGGTTAGGTCTAGGATTTGCCCACATCAGGCTCATATTTTCGCATTTTTCGCATACTCGTTGACCAGATCCTGGACTTTTTCTGGTTTGGGTCACGTGGTATTGTGTTACCACACTGAAACAGTCCATTAAACCTGGTTTCGATCAATATCTTAGAGGATAACACATGGTAGGTCTATGTTAGGTCTGGGATTTGCTCTCATCAGGCTCATACATTCACATTTTCCGCATACTTATTGGCCAGATCCCGGGCTTTTTCTGGATTGGATCACGTGGTAATGTGGTATCACACTGATACAGTCCATTAAACCTGGTTTCGATAAATATTTTAGAGGATAACGCATGTTAGGTCTGGGTTAGGTCTTGGATTTGCCCCCATTAGACTCATACTTTCGCATTCTTCACATACTTGTGTAACAGAACCTGGGTTTTTTCTGGTTTGGATCACGTGGTAATGTGGGACCACACTGAAACAGTCGATTAAACCTGGTCTCGATCTATATTTTAGAGGATAACGCTTGTTAGGTCTAGGTTAGTTCTGGGATTTGCTCTCATCAGGCTCATACTTTCGCATATTTCTCATACTTGATGGCCAGATTCTGGGCTTTTTTTGGTATGGATCACGTTGTAATGTGGTACCATACTGAAACAGTCCATTAAACCTGGTTTCTATCAATATTTTAGAGGATAACACATGTTAGGTCTATGTTAGGTCTGGGATTTGCTCTGATCGGGCTCATACATTCACATTTTCCGCATACTTGTTGGCCAGATCCCGGGCTTTTTCTGGTTTGGATCACGTAGTAATGTGGTACCACACTGAATCAGTCGATTAAACCTGGTTTCGATAAATATTTTAGTGGATAACGCATGTTAGGTCTGAGTTGGGTATAGGAATTGCCCTCATCAGGCTCATAGTTTCGCGTTCTTCACATACTTGTTGAACAGATCCTGGGTTTTTTCTAGTTTGGATCACGTAGTAATGTGGTACCTCACTGAAGCAGTCAATGAAACCTGGTTTCGATCGATATTTTAGGGGATAACGCATGTTAGGTCTAGGTTAGGCCTTGGATTTGCCCTCATCAGGCTCACACTTTCGCATTCTTCACATACCTGTTGAACACATCCTGGGTTTTTTCTAGTTTGGATCACATGGAAATGTGGTCCCACACTGAAACAGTCAGTTAAACCTGGTTTCGATCATTATTTTAGCGGATAACGCATGTTAGGTCTAGGTTAGGTCTGGGATTTGCTCTCATCAGGCTCATACTTTCGCATATTTCTCATACTTGATGGCCAGATTCTGGGCTTTTTTTGGTTTGGATCACGTAGAAATGTGTTACCACACTGACACAGACCATTAAACCTGGTTTCGCTAAATATTATTGAAGATACCGTATGTTAGGTCAAGTTTGGGTCAGGGATTTGCACTCATCAGGCTCATACTTTCGCATATTTCTCATACTTGATCGCCAGATTCTGGGCCTTTTTTGGTTTCGATCACGTAGTAATGCGGTACCACACTGAAACAGTCCATTAAACCTGGTTTCGATGAATATTTTAGAGGATAACACATGGTAGGTCTATGTTAGGTCTGGGATTTGCTCTCATCAGGCTCATACTTTCGCATATTTCTCATACTTGATGGCCAGATTCTGGGCTTTTTTTGGTTTGGATCACGTAGTAATGTGGTACCATACTGAAACAGACCATTAAACCTGGTTTCGCTAAATATTATTGAGGATACCGTATGTTAGGTCTAGGTTAGGTCAGGGATTTGCACTCATCAGGCTCATACTTTCGCATATTTCTCATACTTGATCGCCAGATTCTGGGCCTTTTTTGGTTTCGACCACGTAGTAATGCGGTACCACACTGATACAGTCCATTAAACCTGGTTTCGATCAATATTTTACAGGATAACGCATGTTAGGTCTAGGATGGGACTGGGATTTGCCTTAACAGACTCATACTTTTGCATTCTTCACATACTTGTTGAACAGATCCCGGGTTTTTTCAGGTTTGGGTCACGTGGTATTGTGTTACTACACTGAAACGGACCATTAAACCTGGTTTCGATCAATATTTCTGAGGATAACGCATGTTGGGTCTAGGTTAGGTCAGGGATTTGCACTCATCAGGCTCATACCTTCGCATATTTCTCATACTTGATCGCCAGATTCCGGGCCTTTTTTGGTTTCGTTCACGTAGTAGTGCGGGACCACACTGAAACAGACCATTAAACCTGGTTTCGATCAATGTTTTAGAGGATAACGAATTTTAGGTCTAGGTTAGGCCTCGGATTTGCCCTCATCAGACTCATACCTTCGCATTCTTCACATACTTGTTGAACAGATCCCGGGTTCTTTCTGGTTTGGATCACGTGGTAATGTGGTACTACACTTAAACAGACCATTAAACCTGGTTTCGATCAATATTTTAGAGGATAACGCATCTTAGGTCTAGGTTAGGTCTGGGATTTGCTCTCATCAGGCTCATACTTTCGCATATTTCTCATACTTGATGGGCAGATTCTGGGCTTTTTTTGGTTTGGATCACGTAGTAATGTGGTACCACACTGAAACAGTCCATTAAACCTGGTTTCAATCAATATTTCTGAGGATAACGCATGTTATGTCTAGATTAGGTCTGTGATTTGCACTCATCAGGCCCATACATTCGCTTTCTTCACATACTTGTTGGACAGATCCCGGGTTTTTTCTGGATTGGATCACGTGGTAATGTGTTACCACACTGAAACAGACCATTAAACCTGGTTTCGATCAATATTTTAGAGGATAACGCATTTTAGGTCTATGTTAGGTCTGGGATTTGCTCTCATCAGGCTCATACTTTCGCATATTTCTAATACTCGATGGCCAGATTCTGGGCTTTTTTTCGTTTGCATCACGCAGTAATGTGGTACCACACTGAAACAGTCCATTAAACCTGGTTTCGAACAATATTTTAAAGGATGGCGCATGGTAGGTCTGGGATTTGCCCTCATCAGTCTCATACTTTCGCATTCTTCACATACTTCTTGAACAGATCCTGGGTTTTTTCTGGTTTGGATCACATAGTTGTGTGGTACCACACTGAAACAGTCCATTAAACCTGGTTTCAATCAATATTTCTGAGGATAACGCATGTTATGTCTAGATTAGGTCTGTGATTTGCACTCATCAGGCCCATACATTCGCTTTCTTCACATACTTGTTGGACAGATCCCGGGTTTCTCCTGGTTTGGATCACGTGGTAATGTGTTACCACACTGAAACAGACCATTAAACCTGGTTTCGATCATTATTTTAGAGGATAACGCATGTTAGGTCTAGGTTAGGTGTGGGATTTGCTCTCATCAGTCTCATACTTTCGCATTCTTCACATACTTGTTGAACAGATCCCGGGTTTCTTCTGGTTTGGATCACGTGGTAATGTGTTACCACACAGAAACAGTCAGTTAAACCTGGTTTCGATCATTATTTTAGCGGATAACGCATGTTAGGTCTAGGTTAGGCCTCGGATTTGCCCTCATCAGACTCATACCTTCGCATTCTTCACATACTTGTTGAACAGATCCCGGGTTCTTTCTGGTTTGGATCACGTGGTAATGTGTTACTACACTGAAACAGACCATTAAACGTGGTTTCGTTCAATATTTTAGAGGATAACGCATGTTAGGTCTAGGTTAGGTCTGGGATTTGCTCTCATCAGGCTCATACTTTCGCATATTTCTCATACTTGATGGCCAGATTCTGGGCTTTTTTTGGTTTGGATCACGTAGAAATGTGTTACCACACTGACACAGACCATTAAACCTGGTTTCGCTAAATATTATTGAAGATACCGTATGTTAGGTCAAGTTTGGGTCAGGGATTTGCACTCATCAGGCTCATACTTTCGCATATTTCTCATACTTGATCTCCAGATTCTGGGCCTTTTTTGGTTTCGATCACGTAGTAATGCGGTATCACACTGAAACAGTCCATTAAACCTGGTTTCGATGAATATTTTAGAGGATAACACATGGTAGGTCTATGTTAGGTCTGGGATTTGCTCTCATCAGGCTCATACTTTCGCATATTTCTCACACTTGATGGCCAGATTCTGGGCTTTTTTTGGTTTGGATCACGTAGTAATGTGGTACCATACTGAAACAGACCATTAAACCTGGTTTCGCTAAATATTATTGAGGATACCGTATGTTAGGTCTAGGTTAGGTCAGGGATTTGCACTCATCAGGCTCATACTTTCGCATATTTCTCATACTTGATCGCCAGATTCTGGGCCTTTTTTGGTTTCGACCACGTAGTAATGCGGTACCACACTGATACAGTCCATTAAACCTGGTTTCGATCAATATTTTACAGGATAACGCATGTTAGGTCTAGGATGGGACTGGGATTTGCCTTAACAGACTCATACTTTCGCATTCTTCACATACTTGTTGAACAGATCCTGGTTTTTTTCTGGTTTGGATGACGTAGTAATGTGGTAGCACACAGAATCAGTCGATTAAACCTGGTTTCGATAAATATTTCAGTGGATAACGCATGTTAGGTCTAGGTTAGGTCTGGGATTTGCACTCATCAGGCTCATACTTTCGCATTCTTCACATACTTGTTGAACAGAACCTAGGTATTTTCTGGTTTGGATTACGTGGTAATGTGGTACCACACTGAAACAGACCAATATACCTGGTTTCGATCAATATATTAGAGGATAACGCATCTTAGGTCTTGGTTAGTGCTGGGATTTGCACTGATCAGGCTCATACTTTCGCATTCCTCACATACTTGTTGCACAGAACCTAGGTTTTTTCTGGTTTGGATCACGTAGTAATGTGGTACCACACTGAAACACTCGAATAAACCTGGTCTCGATCAATATTTTAGGGTATAACGCATGTTAGGTCTGGATTAGGTCTGGGATTTGCACTCATCAGGCTCATTCTTTCGCATATTTCTCATACTTGATGGCCAGATTCTGGGCCTTTTTTGGTTTCGATCCCGTAGTAATGCGGTACCACACTGAAACAGTCCATTAAACCTGGTTTCGATCAATGTTTTAGAGGATAACGCATGTTAGGTCTAGGTTAGACCTGGGATTTACCCCCATCAGAATCATGCTTTCGCATTCTTCACATACTTGTCGAACAGATCCTGGGATCTTTCTGCTTTGGATCACGTAGTAATGTGGTACCACACTGAAAGAGACGATTAAACCTGGTTCCGATCAATATTTTTGAGGATTACGCATGCTAGGTCTACGTTAGATGTGGGATTTGCTCGCATCAGGCTCATACTTTCGCATATTTCTCATACTTGATGGCCTGATTCTGGGCTTCTTTTGGTATGGATCACGTAGTAAAGTGGCACCACACTGAAACAGTCCATTAAACCTGGTTTCGATCAATATTTTAGAGGATAACACATGTTAGGTCTATGATGTGTCTCGTATTTGCTCTCATCAGGCTCATACATTCACATTTTCCACATACTTGTTGGCCAGATCCCGGGCTTTTTCAGGTTTGGATCACGTGGTAATGTGGTATCACACTGAAACAGTCGACTAAACCTGGTCTCGATCAATATTTTAGAGGATAACGAATGTTAGGTCTGGGTTAGGCCTTGGATTTGCCCCCATCAGACTCATACTTTCGCATTCTACACATACTTGTTGAACAGATCCCGGGCTTTTTGTGGTTTGGATCACGTGGTAATGTGTTACCACACTGAAGCAGTCGATTAAACCTGGTCTCGATCAATATTTTAGAGGATAACGCATGTTAGGTCTGGGTTAGGTCTGGGATTTGCCCTCATCAGGCCCATACTTTCGCTTATTTCTCTTACTTGATGGCCAGATTCTGGGTTTTTTTCTGGTTTGGATCACATAGTAATGTGGTACCACCCAGAACCAGTCGATTAAACCAGGTTTCGATCAATATTTTAGATGATAACGTATGTTAGGGCTAGGTTAGGCCTGGGATTTGCCCCCATCAGACTCATACTTTCGCATTCTTCACATACTTGTTGAACAGATCCCGGGCTTTTTGTGGTTTGGATCACGTGGTAATGTGTTACCACACTGAAACAGACCATTAAACCTGGCTTTGATCAATATTTTAGAGGATAATGCATGTTAGGTCTAGGTTAGGCCTTGGATTTGCCCCCATCAGACTCATACTTTCGCATTCTTCACATACTTGTTGAACAGATCCCGGGCTTTTTGTGGTTTGGATCACGTGGTAATGTGTTACCACACTGAAACAGACCATTAAACCTGGCCTTGATCAATATTTTAGAGGATAATGCATGTTAGGTCTATGTTAGGTCCGGGATTTGCTCTCATCAGGCTCATACTTTCGCATACTTCTCATACTTGATGGCCTGATTCTGGGCTTTTTTTGGTATTGATCGCGTAGTAAAGTGGTACCACACTGAAACAGTCCATTAAACCTGGTCTCGATCAATATTTTAGAGGATAACGCACGTTAGGTCTAGGTTAGGCCTTGGATTTGCCCCATCAGGCTCATACTTTCGCATATTTCTCATACTTGATTGCCAGATTCTGGGCTTTTTTTGGTTTGGATCACGTAACAATGTGGTACCACACTGAAACAGTCCTCTAAACCTGGTTTCGATCAACATTTTAGAGGATATCGCATGTTAGGTCTTGGTTAGGCCTTGGATTTGCCCTCACCACGCTCACACTTTCGCATTCTTCACATAACTGTTGAACAGATCCTGGGTTTTTGCTGGTATGGATCACGTGGTATTGTGGTACCACACTGAAACAGACCATTAAGCCTTTCGATCAATATTTTAGAGGATAACACATGTTAGGTCTAGGTTAGTTCTGGGATTTGCACACATCAGTCTCATACTTTCGCATATTTCTCATACTTGATGGCCAGATCCTGGGCTTTTTCTGGTATGGATCACGTAGTAATGCGGGACCACACTGAAACAGTCGATTAAACCTGGTCTCGATCAATATTTTAGAGGATAACGCATGTCAGGTCTAGGTTAGGCCTTGGATTTGCCCTATTAGACTCATACTTTCGCATTCTTCACATACTTGTGTAACAGAACCTGGGTTCTTTTCTGGTTTGGATCACGTAGTAATGTGGTACCACACTGAAAGAGACGATTAAACCTGGTTCCGATCAACATTTTTGAGGATAACGCGTGCTAGGTCTACGTTAGGTGTGGGATTTGCTCGCATCAGGCTCATACATTCACATTTTCCGCATACTTATTGGCCAGATTCTGGTCTTTTTTTGGTTTGGATCACGTAGTAATGTGGTACCACACTGAAACTGTCCATTAAACCTGGATTCGATCAAAATTTTAGAGGATAACGCATGTTAGGTTCATGTTAGGTCTGGGATTTGCACCCATCAGGCTCATACTTTCGCATATTTCTCATACTTGATGGCCAGATTCTGGGCTTTTTTTGGCTTGGCTCACGTAGTAATGTGGTACCACACTGAAACAGTCCTCTAAACCTGGTCTCGATCAATATTTTAGAGGATAACGAATGTTAGGTCTAGGTTAGGCCTTGGATTTGCCCCCATTAGTCTCATACTTTCGCATTCTTCACATACTTGTGTAACAGAACCTGGGTTTTTTCTGGTTTGGATCACGTGGTAATGTGGGACCACACTGAAACAGTCGATTAAACCTGGTCTCGATCTATATTTTAGAGCATAACGCTTGTTAGGTCTGGGTTAGGTCTGTGATTTGCCTTCATGAGGCTCATACTTTCGCATATTTCTCATACTTGTTTGCCAGATCCTGGCCTTTTTCTGGTTTGGATCACGTAGTAATGTGGGACCACACTGAAACAGTCGATTAAACCTGGTCTCGATCAATATTTTAGAGGATAACGCATGTTAGGTCTAGGTTAGGCCTTGGATTTGCCCTATTAGACTCATACTTTCGCATTCTTCACATACTTGTGTAACAGAACCTGGGTTCATTTCTGGTTTGGATCACGTAGTAATGTGGTACCACACTGAAAGAGACGATTAAACCTGGTTCCGATCAACATTTTTGAGGATAACGCGTGCTAGGTCTACGTTAGGTGTGGGATTTGCTCGCATCAGGCTCATACATTCACATTTTCCGCATACTTATTGGCCAGATCCCGGGCTTTTTCTGGATTGGATCACGTGGTAATGTGGTATCACACTGATACAGTCCATTAAACCTGGTTTCGATAAATATTTTAGAGGATAACGCATGTTAGGTCTGGGTTAGGTCTTGGATTTGCCCCCATTAGACTCATACTTTCGCATTCTTCACATACTTGTGTAACAGAACCTGGGTTTTTTCTGGTTTGGATCACGTGGTAATGTGGGACCACACTGAAACAGTCGATTAAACCTGGTCTCGATCTATATTTTAGAGGATAACGCTTGTTAGGTCTAGGTTAGTTCTGGGATTTGCACTCATCAGTCTCATTCTTTCGCATATTTCTCATACTTGATGGCCAGGTTCTGGGCTTTTTTTGGTATGGATCACGTTGTAATGTGGTACCATACTGAAACAGTCCATTAAACCTGGTTTCTATCAATATTTTAGAGGATAACACATGTTAGGTCTATGTTAGGTCTGGGATTTGCTCTGATCGGGCTCATACATTCACATTTTCCGCATACTTATTGGCCAGATCCCGGGCTTTTTCTGGATTGGATCACGTGGTAATGTGGTATCACACTGATACAGTCCATTAAACCTGGTTTCGATAAATATTTTAGAGGATAACCCATGTTAGGTCTGGGTTAGGTCTAGGATTTGCCCTCATCAGGCCCATACTTTCGCTTATTTCTCTTACTTGATAGCCAGATTCTGGGCATTTTCTGGTTTGGATCACGTAGTAATGTGGTACCACACCCAAACAGTCTATGAAACCTGGTTTCGATGACTATTTTAGAGGATAACGCATGTTAGGTCTAGGTTAGGTCTGGGATTTGCTCTCATCACGCTGATACTTTCGTATATTTTTCATTCTTGTTGGCCAGATCCCGGGCTTTCACTGGTTTGGATCACGTAGTAATGTGGTACCACACTCAAACAGTCGATTAAACCTGGTTTCGATCAATATTATAACGGATAACGCATGTTAGGTCTAGGTTAGACCTTGGATTTGCCCCCATCAGACTCATACTTTCGCACATTTCTCATTCTTGTTGGCCAGATCCTAGGCTTTCCATAGTTTGGATCACGTAGTAATCTGGTACCACACTGTAACAGTCAATTCAACCTGGTCTCGATAAATATTTTAGAGGATAACGCATGTTAGGTCTGGGTTAGGTCTAGGATTTGCCCTCATCAGGCTCATACTTTCGCATATTTCTCATACTTGTTTGCCAGAACCCGGGCTTTTTCTGGTTTGGATCACGTAGTAATGTGGGACCACACTGAAGCAGTCGATTAAACCTGGTCTCGATCAATATTTTAGAGGATAACGCATGTTAGGTCTGGGTTAGGTCTGGGATTTGCCCTCATCAGGCCCATACTTTCGCTTATTTCTCTTACTTGATGGCCAGATTCTGGGTTTTTTCTGGTTTGGATCACATAGTAATGTGGTACCACCCAGAACCAGTCGATTAAACCAGGTTTCGATCAATATTTTAGATGATAACGTATGTTAGGGCTAGGTTAGGCCTGGGATTTGCCCCCATCAGACTCATACTTTCGCATTCTTCACATACTTGTTGAACAGATCCCGGGCGTTTTGTGGTTTGGATCACGTGGTAATGTGTTACCACACTGAAACAGACCATTAAACCTGGCTTTGATCAATATTTTAGAGGATAATGCATGTTAGGTCTAGGTTAGGCCTTGGATTTGCCCCCATCAGACTCATACTTTCGCATTCTTCACATACTTGTTGAACAGATCCCGGGCTTTTTGTGGTTTGGATCACGTGGTAATGTGTTACCACACTGAAACAGACCATTAAGCCTTTCGATCAATATTTTAGAGGATAACACATGTTAGGTCTAGGTTAGTTCTGGGATTTGCACACATCAGTCTCATACTTTCGCATATTTCTCATACTTGATGGCCAGATCCTGGGCTTTTTCTGGTATGGATCACGTAGTAATGCGGGACCACACTGAAACAGTCGATTAAACCTGGTCTCGATCAATATTTTAGAGGATAACGCATGTCAGGTCTAGGTTAGGCCTTGGATTTGCCCTATTAGACTCATACTTTCGCATTCTTCACATACTTGTGTAACAGAACCTGGGTTCTTTTCTGGTTTGGATCACGTAGTAATGTGGTACCACACTGAAAGAGACGATTAAACCTGGTTCCGATCAACATTTTTGAGGATAACGCGTGCTAGGTCTACGTTAGGTGTGGGATTTGCTCGCATCAGGCTCATACATTCACATTTTCCGCATACTTATTGGCCAGATTCTGGTCTTTTTTTGGTTTGGATCACGTAGTAATGTGGTACCACACTGAAACTGTCCATTAAACCTGGATTCGATCAAAATTTTAGAGGATAACGCATGTTAGGTTCATGTTAGGTCTGGGATTTGCACCCATCAGGCTCATACTTTCGCATATTTCTCATACTTGATGGCCAGATTCTGGGCTTTTTTTGGCTTGGATCACGTAGTAATGTGGTACCACACTGAAACAGTCGACTAAACCTGGTCTCGATCAATATTTTAGAGGATAACGAATGTTAGGTCTAGGTTAGGCCTTGGATTTGCCCCCATTAGACTCATAATTTCGCATTCTTCACATACTTGTGTAACAGAACCTGGGTTTTTTCTGGTTTGGATCACGTGGTAATGTGGGACCACACTGAAACAGTCGATTAAACCTGGTCTCGATCTATATTTTAGAGGATAACGCTTGTTAGGTCTGGGTTAGGTCTGTGATTTGCCTTCATGAGGCTCATACTTTCGCATATTTCTCATACTTGTTTGCCAGATCCTGGCCTTTTTCTGGTTTGGATCACGTAGTAATGTGGGACCACACTGAAACAGTCGATTAAACCTGGTCTCGATCAATATTTTAGAGGATAACGCACGTTAGGTCTAGGTTAGGCCTTGGATTTGCCCTATTAGACTCATACTTTCGCATTCTTCACATACTTGTGTAACAGAACCTGGGTTCTTTTCTGGTTTGGATCACGTAGTAATATGGTACCACACTGAAAGAGACGATTAAACCTGGTTCCGATCAACATTTTTGAGGATAACGCGTGCTAGGTCTACGTTAGGTGTGGGATTTGCTCGCATCAGGCTCATACATTCACATTTTCCGCATACTTATTGGCCAGATTCTGGTCTTTTTTTGGTTTGGATCACGTAGTAATGTGGTACCACACTGAAACTGTCCATTAAACCTGGATTCGATCAAAATTTTAGAGGATAACGCATGTTAGGTTCATGTTAGGTCTGGGATTTGCACCCATCAGGCTCATACTTTCGCATATTTCTCATACTTGATGGCCAGATTCTGGGCTTTTTTTGGCTTGGCTCACGTAGTAATGTGGTACCACACTGAAACAGTCCTCTAAACCTGGTCTCGATCAATATTTTAGAGGATAACGAATGTTAGGTCTAGGTTAGGCCTTGGATTTGCCCCCATTAGTCTCATACTTTCGCATTCTTCACATACTTGTGTAACAGAACCTGGGTTTTTTCTGGTTTGGATCACGTGGTAATGTGGGACCACACTGAAACAGTCGATTAAACCTGGTCTCGATCTATATTTTAGAGGATAACGCTTGTTAGGTCTGGGTTAGGTCTGTGATTTGCCTTCATGAGGCTCATACTTTCGCATATTTCTCATACTTGTTTGCCAGATCCTGGCCTTTTTCTGGTTTGGATCACGTAGTAATGTGGGACCACACTGAAACAGTCGATTAAACCTGGTCTCGATCAATATTTTAGAGGATAACGCATGTTAGGTCTAGGTTAGGCCTTGGATTTGCCCTATTAGACTCATACTTTCGCATTCTTCACATACTTGTGTAACAGAACCTGGGTTCATTTCTGGTTTGGATCACGTAGTAATGCGGTACCACACTGAAAGAGACGATTAAACCTGGTTCCGATCAACATTTTTGAGGATAACGCGTGCTAGGTCTACGTTAGGTGTGGGATTTGCTCGCATCAGGCTCATACATTCACATTTTCCGCATACTTATTGGCCAGATCCCGGGCTTTTTCTGGATTGGATCACGTGGTAATGTGGTATCACACTGATACAGTCCATTAAACCTGGTTTCGATAAATATTTTAGAGGATAACGCATGTTAGGTCTGGGTTAGGTCTTGGATTTGCCCCCATTAGACTCATACTTTCGCATTCTTCACATACTTGTGTAACAGAACCTGGGTTTTTTCTGGTTTGGATCACGTGGTAATGTGGGACCACACTGAAACAGTCGATTAAACCTGGTCTCGATCTATATTTTAGAGGATAACGCTTGTTAGGTCTAGGTTAGTTCTGGGATTTGCACTCATCAGTCTCATACTTTCGCATATTTCTCATAGTTGATGGCCAGGTTCTGGGCTTTTTTTGGTATGGATCACGTTGTAAAGTGGTACCATACTGAAACAGTCCATTAAACCTGGTTTCTATCAATATTTTAGAGGATAACACATGTTAGGTCTATGTTAGGTCTGGGATTTGCTCTGATCGGGCTCATACATTCACATTTTCCGCATACTTATTGGCCAGATCCCGGGCTTTTTCTGGATTGGATCACGTGGTAATGTGGTATCACACTGATACAGTCCATTAAACCTGGTTTCGATAAATATTTTAGAGGATAACCCATGTTAGGTCTGGGTTAGGTCTAGGATTTGCCCTCATCAGGCCCATACTTTCGCTTATTTCTCTTACTTGATAGCCAGATTCTGGGCATTTTCTGGTTTGGATCACGTAGTAATGTGGTACCACACCCAAACAGTCTATGAAACCTGGTTTCGATGACTATTTTAGAGGATAACGCATGTTAGGTCTAGGTTAGGTCTGGGATTTGCTCTCATCACGCTGATACTTTCGTATATTTTTCATTCTTGTTGGCCAGATCCCGGGCTTTCACTGGTTTGGATCACGTAGTAATGTGGTACCACACTCAAACAGTCGATTAAACCTGGTTTCGATCAATATTATAACGGATAACGCATGTTAGGTCTAGGTTAGACCTTGGATTTGCCCCCATCAGACTCATACTTTCGCACATTTCTCATTCTTGTTGGCCAGATCCTAGGCTTTCAATAGTTTGGATCACGTAGTAATCTGGTACCACACTGTAACAGTCAATTCAACCTGGTCTCGATAAATATTTTAGAGGATAACGCATGTTAGGTCTGGGTTAGGTCTAGGATTTGCCCTCATCAGGCTCATACTTTCGCATATTTCTCATACTTGTTTGCCAGAACCCGGGCTTTTTCTGGTTTGGATCACGTAGTAATGTGGGACCACACTGAAGCAGTCGATTAAACCTGGTCTCGATCAATATTTTAGAGGATAACGCATGTTAGGTCTGGGTTAGGTCTGGGATTTGCCCTCATCAGGCCCATACTTTCGCTTATTTCTCTTACTTGATGGCCAGATTCTGGGCTTTTCCGGTTTGGATCACGTAGTAATGTGGTACCACACCCAAACAGTCTGTGAAACCTGGTTTCGATGACTATTTTAGAGGATAACACATGTTAGGTCTAGGTTAGGTCTGGGATTTGCCCTCATCAGGCTCATACTTTCGCATATTTCTCATTCTTGTTGGCCGGATCCTAGGCTTTCAATGGTTTGGATCACGTAGTAATCTGGTACCACACTGAAACAGTCAATTCAACCTGGTCTCGATAAATATTTTAGAGGATAACGCATGTTAGGTCTGGGTTAGGTCTAGGATTTGCCCTCATCAGGCTCATACTTTCGCATACTTCTCATACTTATTTGCCAGATCCTGGGCTTTTTCTGGTTTGGATCACGTAGTAATGTGTGACCGCACTGAAACAGTCGATTAAACCTGGTCTCGATCAATATTTTAGAGCATAACGCATGCTAGGTCTAGGTTAGGTCTGGGATTTGCTCTCATCAGGCTGATACTTTCGTATACTTCTCATTCTTGTTGGCCAGATCCTGGGCTTTCACTGGTTTGGATCACGTAGTAATGTGGTACCACACTCAAACAGTCGATTGAACCTGGTTTCGATCAATATTATAGAGGATAACGCATGTTTGGTCTAGGTGAGGCCTTGGATTTTTCCCGCATCAGACTCATACTTTCGAATTCCTCACATACTTGTTGAACAGATCCTGGGTTTTTTCTGGTTTGGATCACGTAGTAATGTTGTACGACACTCAAACAGTCGATTAAACGTGGTTTCGATAAGTATATTAGAGGAGAACGCATGTTAGGTCTAGGTTAGGTCTGGGATTTGCTCTCATCAGGCTGATACGTTCGTATATTTCGCATTCTTGTTGGCCAGATCCTGGGCTTTCACTGTTTTGGACCACGTAGTAATGTGGTACCACACTCAAACAGTCGATTAAACCTGGTTTCGATCAATATTATAGAGGATAGCGCATGTTAGGTCTAGGTGAGGCCTTGTATTTTTCCCCCATCAGACTCATGCTTTCGAATTCTTCACATACTTGTTGAACAGATCCTGGGTCTTTTCTGGTTTGGATCACGTAGTAATGTGGTACCACACTGAAACAGCCCATTAAACCTGGTTTCGATCAATATTTTAGGGGATGACGCATGTTAGGTCTATGTTAGGTCTGTGATTTGCTCCCATCAGGCTCATTCTTTCGCATTCTTCACATACTTGTCGAACAGATCCTGAGATTTTTCTGCTTTGGATCAGGTAGTGATGTGGTACCACACTGAAAGAGACGATTAAACCTGGTTCCGATCAATATTTTTGAGGATAACGCATGTTAGGTCTAGGTTAGGTCTGGGATTTGCTCTCATCAGGCTGATACTTTCGTATATTTCTCTTTCTTGTTGGCCAGATCCTGGGCTTTCACTGGTTTGGATCACGTAGTAATGTGGTACCACACTCAAACAGTCGATTGAACCTGGTTTCGATCAATATTATAGAGGATAACGCATGTTGGGTCTGGGTGAGGCCTTGGATTTTTCCCTCATCAGACTCATGCTTTCGAATTCTTCACATACTTGTTGAACAGATTCTGGGCTTTTTTTGGCTTGGGTCACGTGGTAATGTGGTATCACACTGAAACAGTCCATTAGACCTGGTTTCGATCAATATTTTAGAGGATAACGCATGTTAGGTCTAGGTTAGGCCTTAGATTTGCCCCATCAGGCTCATACCTTCGCATTCCTCACATACTTGTTGAACAGATTCTGGGTTTTTTCTGGTTTGGATCACGTAGTAATGTGGTACCGCACTGAAACAGTCCATTAAACCTTGTTTCGATCAGTATTTTAGAGGATAACGCATGTTAGGTGTATGTTAGTTCTGGGATTTGCACTCATCAGGCTCATACTTTCGCATATTTCTCATACTTGATGGCCAGATTCTCGACTTTTATTGGCTTGGATCACGTAGTAATGTGGTACCACACTGAGACAGTCGACTAAACCTGGTTTCGATAAATATTCTAGAGGATACCGCATGTTATGTCTGGGTTAGGCCTTGGATTTGCCCCCATTAGACTCATGCTTTCGCATTCTTCACATACTTGTCGAACAGATCCTGGGATCTTTCTGCTTTGGATCACGTAGTAATGTGGTACCACACTGAAAGAGACGATTAAAACTGGTTCCGATCAATATTTTTGAGGATAACGCATGCTAGGTCTACGTTAGGTGTGGGATTTGCTCGCATCAGGCTCATACTTTCGCATATTTCTTATACTTGATGGCCAGATTCTGGTCTTTTTTTGTTATTGATCACGTAGTAACGTGGTACCACACTGAAACAGTCCATTAAACCTGGTTTCGATCAATATTTTAGAGGATAACACATGTTAGGTCTATGTTAGGTCTGGGATTTGCTCTCATCAGCCTCATACATTCACACTTTCCGCATACTTGTTGGCCAGATCCCGGGCTTTTTCTGGTTTAGATCACGTGGTAATGTGGTATCTCACTGAAACAGTCCTTTGAACCTGGTTTCGATAAATATTTTAGAGGATAACGCATGTTAGGTCTGGGTTAGGTCTAGGATGTGCCCTCATCAGGCCCATACTTTCGCTTATTTCTCATACTTGTTTGCCAGATCCTGGGCTTTTGCTGGTTTGGATCACGTAGTAATGTGGTACCACACTCAAACAGTCGATTGAACCTGGTTTCGATCAATATTATAGAGGATAACGCATGTTTGGTCTAGGTGAGGCCTTGGATTTTTCCCTCATCAGACTCATACTTTCGAATTCCTCACATACTTGTTGAACAGATCCTGGGTTTTTTCTGGTTTGGATCACGTAGTAATGTTGTACGACACTCAAACAGTCGATTAAACGTGGTTTCGATAAGTATTTTAGAGGAGAACGCATGTTAGGTCTAGGTTAGGTCTGGGATTTGCTCTCATCAGGCTGATACGTTCGTATATTTCGCATTCTTGTTGGCCAGATCCTGGGCTTTCACTGGTTTGGACCACGTAGTAATGTGGTACCACACTCAAACAGTCGATTAAACCTGGTTTCGATCAATATTATAGAGGATAACGCATGTTAGGTCTAGGTGAGGCCTTGGATTTTTCCCCCATCAGACTCATGCTTTCGAATTCTTCACATACTTGTTGCACAGATCCTGGGTTTTTTCTGGTTTGGATCACGTAGTAATGTGGTATCACACTGAAACAGTCCTTTAAACCTGGTTTCGATCAATATTTTAGATGATAACGCGTGTTAGGGCTAGGTTAGGCCTCGGATTTGCCCCCATCAGACTCATACTTTCGCATTCTTCACATACTTGTCGAACAGATCCTGAGATTTTTCTGCTTTGGATCACGTAGTAATGTGGTACCACACTGAAAGAGACGATTACACCTGGTTACGATCAATATTTTTGAGGATAACGCATGCTAGGTCTAGGTTAGGTGCGGGATTTGCTCGCATCAGGCTCATACTTTCGCATATTTCTCATACTTCATGGCCAGATTCCGGACTTTTTTTGGCTTGGATCACGTAGTAATATGGTACCACACTGAAACAGTCGACTATACCTGGTCCCGATCAATATTTTAGAGGATAACGCATGTTAGGTCTAGGTTAGGCTTGGGATTTGCAGTCATCAGGCTCATACTTTCGCATATTTCTGATACTTGATGGCCAGATTCTGGGCTTTTTTTGGTTTGGATCACGTAGAAATGTGGTACCACACTGAAACAGTCCATGAAATCTGGTTTCGATGAATATTTTGGAGGATAACGCATGTTAGGTCTACGTTTGGTCTGGGATTTGCTCCCATCAGGCTCATACATTCACATTTTCCGCATACTTGTGAGACAGAACCTGGGTTTTTTCTGGTTTGGATCACGTGGTAATGTAGGACCACACTGAAACAGTCGATTACACCTGGTCTCGATCTATATTTTAGAGGGTACCGCATGTTAGGTCTCGGTTAGGTCTGGGATTTGCCCTCCTCAGTCTCATACATTCACATTTTCCGCATACTTGTGGAACAGAACCTGGGTTTTTTCTGGTTTGGATCACGTGGTAATGTGGGACCACACTGAAACAGTCGATTAAACCTGGTCTCGATCTATATTTTAGAGGATACCGCATGTTAGGTCTCGGTTAGGTCTGGGATTTGCCCTCTTCAGTCTCATACTTTCGCATTCTTCACATACTTCTTGAAAAGATCCTGGGTTTTTTCTGGTTTGGATCACGTGGTAATGTGGGACCACAATGATACAGTCGATTAAACCTGGTCTGAATCTATATTTTAGAGGATACCGCATGTTAGGTCTCGGTTAGGTCTGGGATTTGCCCTCTTCAGTCTCATACTTTCGCATTCTTCACATACTTCTTGAACAGATCCTGGGATTTTTCTGCTTTGGATCACGTAGTAATGTGGTACCGCACTGAAACAGTCCATTAAACCTTGTTTCGATCAGTATTTCAGAGGATAACGCATGTTAGGTCTAAATTAGGTTTTGGGATTTGCAGTCATCGGGCTCATACTTTCGCATATTTCTCATACTTCATGGCCAGATTCCGGACTTTTTTTGGCTTGGATCACGTAGTAATGTGGTACCACACTGAAACAGTCGACTATACCTGGTCCCGATCAATATTTTAGAGGATAACGCATGTTAGGTCTAGGTTAGGCTTGGGATTTGCAGTCATCAGGCTCATACTTTCGCATATTTCTGATACTTGATGGCCAGATTCCGGACTTTTTTTGGCTTGGATCACGTAGTAATGTGGTACCACACTGAAACAGTCGACTATACCTGGTCCCGATCAATATTTTAGAGAATAACGCATGTTAGGTCCAGGTTAGGCCTTGGATTTTCCCCCATTAGACTCATAGTTTCGCATTCAACACATACTAGTGGAACAGAACCTGGGTTTTTTCTGGTTTGGATCACGTGGTAATGTGTTACCACACTGAAACAGACCATTAAACCTGGCTTTGATCAATATTTTAGAGGATAATGCATGTTAGGTCTAGGTTAGGCCTTGGATTTGCCCCCATCAGACTCATACTTTCGCATTCTTCACATACTTGTTGAACAGATCCCGGGCTTTTTGTGGTTTGGATCACGTGGTAATGTGTTACCACACTGAAACAGACCATTAAACCTGGCCTTGATCAATATTTTAGAGGATAATGCATGTTAGGTCTATGTTAGGTCCGGGATTTGCTCTCATCAGGCTCATACTTTCGCATACTTCTCATACTTGATGGCCTGATTCTGGGCTTTTTTTGGTATTGATCGCGTAGTAAAGTGGTACCACACTGAAACAGTCCATTAAACCTGGTCTCGATCAATATTTTAGAGGATAACGCACGTTAGGTCTAGGTTAGGCCTTGGATTTGCCCCATCAGGCTCATACTTTCGCATATTTCTCATACTTGATTGCCAGATTCTGGGCTTTTTTTGGTTTGGATCACGTAACAATGTGGTACCACACTGAAACAGTCCTCTAAACCTGGTTTCGATCAACATTTTAGAGGATATCGCATGTTAGGTCTTGGTTAGGCCTTGGATTTGCCCTCACCACGCTCACACTTTCGCATTCTTCACATAACTGTTGAACAGATCCTGGGTTTTTGCTGGTATGGATCACGTGGTATTGTGGTACCACACTGAAACAGACCATTAAGCCTTTCGATCAATATTTTAGAGGATAACACATGTTAGGTCTAGGTTAGTTCTGGGATTTGCACACATCAGTCTCATACTTTCGCATATTTCTCATACTTGATGGCCAGATCCTGGGCTTTTTCTGGTATGGATCACGTAGTAATGCGGGACCACACTGAAACAGTCGATTAAACCTGGTCTCGATCAATATTTTAGAGGATAACGCATGTCAGGTCTAGGTTAGGCCTTGGATTTGCCCTATTAGACTTATACTTTCGCATTCTTCACATACTTGTGTAACAGAACCTGGGTTCTTTTCTGGTTTGGATCACGTAGTAATGTGGTACCACACTGAAAGAGACGATTAAACCTGGTTCCGATCAACATTTTTGAGGATAACGCGTGCTAGGTCTACGTTAGGTGTGGGATTTGCTCGCATCAGGCTCATACATTCACATTTTCCGCATACTTATTGGCCAGATTCTGGTCTTTTTTTGGTTTGGATCACGTAGTAATGTGGTACCACACTGAAACTGTCCATTAAACCTGGATTCGATCAAAATTTTAGAGGATAACGCATGTTAGGTTCATGTTAGGTCTGGGATTTGCACCCATCAGGCTCATACTTTCGCATATTTCTCATACTTGATGGCCAGATTCTGGGCTTTTTTTGGCTTGGATCACGTAGTAATGTGGTACCACACTGAAACAGTCGACTAAACCTGGTCTCGATCAATATTTTAGAGGATAACGAATGTTAGGTCTAGGTTAGGCCTTGGATTTGCCCCCATTAGACTCATAATTTCGCATTCTTCACATACTTGTGTAACAGAACCTGGGTTTTTTCTGGTTTGGATCACGTGGTAATGTGGGACCACACTGAAACAGTCGATTAAACCTGGTCTCGATCTATATTTTAGAGGATAACGCTTGTTAGGTCTGGGTTAGGTCTGTGATTTGCCTTCATGAGGCTCATACTTTCGCATATTTCTCATACTTGTTTGCCAGATCCTGGCCTTTTTCTGGTTTGGATCACGTAGTAATGTGGGACCACACTGAAACAGTCGATTAAACCTGGTCTCGATCAATATTTTAGAGGATAACGCACGTTAGGTCTAGGTTAGGCCTTGGATTTGCCCTATTAGACTCATACTTTCGCATTCTTCACATACTTGTGTAACAGAACCTGGGTTCTTTTCTGGTTTGGATCACGTAGTAATATGGTACCACACTGAAAGAGACGATTAAACCTGGTTCCGATCAACATTTTTGAGGATAACGCGTGCTAGGTCTACGTTAGGTGTGGGATTTGCTCGCATCAGGCTCATACATTCACATTTTCCGCATACTTATTGGCCAGATTCTGGTCTTTTTTTGGTTTGGATCACGTAGTAATGTGGTACCACACTGAAACTGTCCATTAAACCTGGATTCGATCAAAATTTTAGAGGATAACGCATGTTAGGTTCATGTTAGGTCTGGGATTTGCACCCATCAGGCTCATACTTTCGCATATTTCTCATACTTGATGGCCAGATTCTGGGCTTTTTTTGGCTTGGCTCACGTAGTAATGTGGTACCACACTGAAACAGTCCTCTAAACCTGGTCTCGATCAATATTTTAGAGGATAACGAATGTTAGGTCTAGGTTAGGCCTTGGATTTGCCCCCATTAGTCTCATACTTTCGCATTCTTCACATACTTGTGTAACAGAACCTGGGTTTTTTCTGGTTTGGATCACGTGGTAATGTGGGACCACACTGAAACAGTCGATTAAACCTGGTCTCGATCTATATTTTAGAGGATAACGCTTGTTAGGTCTGGGTTAGGTCTGTGATTTGCCTTCATGAGGCTCATACTTTCGCATATTTCTCATACTTGTTTGCCAGATCCTGGCCTTTTTCTGGTTTGGATCACGTAGTAATGTGGGACCACACTGAAACAGTCGATTAAACCTGGTCTCGATCAATATTTTAGAGGATAACGCATGTTAGGTCTAGGTTAGGCCTTGGATTTGCCCTATTAGACTCATACTTTCGCATTCTTCACATACTTGTGTAACAGAACCTGGGTTCATTTCTGGTTTGGATCACGTAGTAATGTGGTACCACACTGAAAGAGACGATTAAACCTGGTTCCGATCAACATTTTTGAGGATAACGCGTGCTAGGTCTACGTTAGGTGTGGGATTTGCTCGCATCAGGCTCATACATTCACATTTTCCGCATACTTATTGGCCAGATCCCGGGCTTTTTCTGGATTGGATCACGTGGTAATGTGGTATCACACTGATACAGTCCATTAAACCTGGTTTCGATAAATATTTTAGAGGATAACGCATGTTAGGTCTGGGTTAGGTCTTGGATTTGCCCCCATTAGACTCATACTTTCGCATTCTTCACATACTTGTGTAACAGAACCTGGGTTTTTTCTGGTTTGGATCACGTGGTAATGTGGGACCACACTGAAACAGTCGATTAAACCTGGTCTCGATCTATATTTTAGAGGATAACGCTTGTTAGGTCTAGGTTAGTTCTGGGATTTGCACTCATCAGTCTCATACTTTCGCATATTTCTCATACTTGATGGCCAGGTTCTGGGCTTTTTTTGGTATGGATCACGTTGTAAAGTGGTACCATACTGAAACAGTCCATTAAACCTGGTTTCTATCAATATTTTAGAGGATAACACATGTTAGGTCTATGTTAGGTCTGGGATTTGCTCTGATCGGGCTCATACATTCACATTTTCCGCATACTTATTGGCCAGATCCCGGGCTTTTTCTGGATTGGATCACGTGGTAATGTGGTATCACACTGATACAGTCCATTAAACCTGGTTTCGATAAATATTTTAGAGGATAACCCATGTTAGGTCTGGGTTAGGTCTAGGATTTGCCCTCATCAGGCCCATACTTTCGCTTATTTCTCTTACTTGATAGCCAGATTCTGGGCATTTTCTGGTTTGGATCACGTAGTAATGTGGTACCACACCCAAACAGTCTATGAAACCTGGTTTCGATGACTATTTTAGAGGATAACGCATGTTAGGTCTAGGTTAGGTCTGGGATTTGCTCTCATCACGCTGATACTTTCGTATATTTTTCATTCTTGTTGGCCAGATCCCGGGCTTTCACTGGTTTGGATCACGTAGTAATGTGGTACCACACTCAAACAGTCGATTAAACCTGGTTTCGATCAATATTATAACGGATAACGCATGTTAGGTCTAGGTTAGACCTTGGATTTGCCCCCATCAGACTCATACTTTCGCACATTTCTCATTCTTGTTGGCCAGATCCTAGGCTTTCAATAGTTTGGATCACGTAGTAATCTGGTACCACACTGTAACAGTCAATTCAACCTGGTCTCGATAAATATTTTAGAGGATAACGCATGTTAGGTCTGGGTTAGGTCTAGGATTTGCCCTCATCAGGCTCATACTTTCGCATATTTCTCATACTTGTTTGCCAGAACCCGGGCTTTTTCTGGTTTGGATCACGTAGTAATGTGGGACCACACTGAAGCAGTCGATTAAACCTGGTCTCGATCAATATTTTAGAGGATAACGCATGTTAGGTCTGGGTTAGGTCTGGGATTTGCCCTCATCAGGCCCATACTTTCGCTTATTTCTCTTACTTGATGGCCAGATTCTGGGCTTTTCCGGTTTGGATCACGTAGTAATGTGGTACCACACCCAAACAGTCTGTGAAACCTGGTTTCGATGACTATTTTAGAGGATAACACATGTTAGGTCTAGGTTAGGTCTGGGATTTGCCCTCATCAGGCTCATACTTTCGCATATTTCTCATTCTTGTTGGCCGGATCCTAGGCTTTCAATGGTTTGGATCACGTAGTAATCTGGTACCACACTGAAACAGTCAATTCAACCTGGTCTCGATAAATATTTTAGAGGATAACGCATGTTAGGTCTGGGTTAGGTCTAGGATTTGCCCTCATCAGGCTCATACTTTCGCATACTTCTCATACTTATTTGCCAGATCCTGGGCTTTTTCTGGTTTGGATCACGTAGTAATGTGTGACCGCACTGAAACAGTCGATTAAACCTGGTCTCGATCAATATTTTAGAGCATAACGCATGCTAGGTCTAGGTTAGGTCTGGGATTTGCTCTCATCAGGCTGATACTTTCGTATACTTCTCATTCTTGTTGGCCAGATCCTGGGCTTTCACTGGTTTGGATCACGTAGTAATGTGGTACCACACTCAAACAGTCGATTGAACCTGGTTTCGATCAATATTATAGAGGATAACGCATGTTTGGTCTAGGTGAGGCCTTGGATTTTTCCCGCATCAGACTCATACTTTCGAATTCCTCACATACTTGTTGAACAGATCCTGGGTTTTTTCTGGTTTGGATCACGTAGTAATGTTGTACGACACTCAAACAGTCGATTAAACGTGGTTTCGATAAGTATATTAGAGGAGAACGCATGTTAGGTCTAGGTTAGGTCTGGGATTTGCTCTCATCAGGCTGATACGTTCGTATATTTCGCATTCTTGTTGGCCAGATCCTGGGCTTTCACTGTTTTGGACCACGTAGTAATGTGGTACCACACTCAAACAGTCGATTAAACCTGGTTTCGATCAATATTATAGAGGATAGCGCATGTTAGGTCTAGGTGAGGCCTTGTATTTTTCCCCCATCAGACTCATGCTTTCGAATTCTTCACATACTTGTTGAACAGATCCTGGGTCTTTTCTGGTTTGGATCACGTAGTAATGTGGTACCACACTGAAACAGCCCATTAAACCTGGTTTCGATCAATATTTTAGGGGATGACGCATGTTAGGTCTATGTTAGGTCTGTGATTTGCTCCCATCAGGCTCATTCTTTCGCATTCTTCACATACTTGTCGAACAGATCCTGAGATTTTTCTGCTTTGGATCAGGTAGTGATGTGGTACCACACTGAAAGAGACGATTAAACCTGGTTCCGATCAATATTTTTGAGGATAACGCATGTTAGGTCTAGGTTAGGTCTGGGATTTGCTCTCATCAGGCTGATACTTTCGTATATTTCTCTTTCTTGTTGGCCAGATCCTGGGCTTTCACTGGTTTGGATCACGTAGTAATGTGGTACCACACTCAAACAGTCGATTGAACCTGGTTTCGATCAATATTATAGAGGATAACGCATGTTGGGTCTGGGTGAGGCCTTGGATTTTTCCCTCATCAGACTCATGCTTTCGAATTCTTCACATACTTGTTGAACAGATTCTGGGCTTTTTTTGGCTTGGGTCACGTGGTAATGTGGTATCACACTGAAACAGTCCATTAGACCTGGTTTCGATCAATATTTTAGAGGATAACGCATGTTAGGTCTAGGTTAGGCCTTAGATTTGCCCCATCAGGCTCATACCTTCGCATTCCTCACATACTTGTTGAACAGATTCTGGGTTTTTTCTGGTTTGGATCACGTAGTAATGTGGTACCGCACTGAAACAGTCCATTAAACCTTGTTTCGATCAGTATTTTAGAGGATAACGCATGTTAGGTGTATGTTAGTTCTGGGATTTGCACTCATCAGGCTCATACTTTCGCATATTTCTCATACTTGATGGCCAGATTCTCGACTTTTATTGGCTTGGATCACGTAGTAATGTGGTACCACACTGAGACAGTCGACTAAACCTGGTTTCGATAAATATTCTAGAGGATACCGCATGTTATGTCTGGGTTAGGCCTTGGATTTGCCCCCATTAGACTCATGCTTTCGCATTCTTCACATACTTGTCGAACAGATCCTGGGATCTTTCTGCTTTGGATCACGTAGTAATGTGGTACCACACTGAAAGAGACGATTAAAACTGGTTCCGATCAATATTTTTGAGGATAACGCATGCTAGGTCTACGTTAGGTGTGGGATTTGCTCGCATCAGGCTCATACTTTCGCATATTTCTTATACTTGATGGCCAGATTCTGGTCTTTTTTTGTTATTGATCACGTAGTAACGTGGTACCACACTGAAACAGTCCATTAAACCTGGTTTCGATCAATATTTTAGAGGATAACACATGTTAGGTCTATGTTAGGTCTGGGATTTGCTCTCATCAGCCTCATACATTCACACTTTCCGCATACTTGTTGGCCAGATCCCGGGCTTTTTCTGGTTTAGATCACGTGGTAATGTGGTATCTCACTGAAACAGTCCTTTGAACCTGGTTTCGATAAATATTTTAGAGGATAACGCATGTTAGGTCTGGGTTAGGTCTAGGATGTGCCCTCATCAGGCCCATACTTTCGCTTATTTCTCATACTTGTTTGCCAGATCCTGGGCTTTTGCTGGTTTGGATCACGTAGTAATGTGGTACCACACTCAAACAGTCGATTGAACCTGGTTTCGATCAATATTATAGAGGATAACGCATGTTTGGTCTAGGTGAGGCCTTGGATTTTTCCCTCATCAGACTCATACTTTCGAATTCCTCACATACTTGTTGAACAGATCCTGGGTTTTTTCTGGTTTGGATCACGTAGTAATGTTGTACGACACTCAAACAGTCGATTAAACGTGGTTTCGATAAGTATTTTAGAGGAGAACGCATGTTAGGTCTAGGTTAGGTCTGGGATTTGCTCTCATCAGGCTGATACGTTCGTATATTTCGCATTCTTGTTGGCCAGATCCTGGGCTTTCACTGGTTTGGACCACGTAGTAATGTGGTACCACACTCAAACAGTCGATTAAACCTGGTTTCGATCAATATTATAGAGGATAACGCATGTTAGGTCTAGGTGAGGCCTTGGATTTTTCCCCCATCAGACTCATGCTTTCGAATTCTTCACATACTTGTTGCACAGATCCTGGGTTTTTTCTGGTTTGGATCACGTAGTAATGTGGTATCACACTGAAACAGTCCTTTAAACCTGGTTTCGATCAATATTTTAGATGATAACGCGTGTTAGGGCTAGGTTAGGCCTCGGATTTGCCCCCATCAGACTCATACTTTCGCATTCTTCACATACTTGTCGAACAGATCCTGAGATTTTTCTGCTTTGGATCACGTAGTAATGTGGTACCACACTGAAAGAGACGATTACACCTGGTTACGATCAATATTTTTGAGGATAACGCATGCTAGGTCTAGGTTAGGTGCGGGATTTGCTCGCATCAGGCTCATACTTTCGCATATTTCTCATATTTAATGGCCAGATTCTGGGCTTTTTTTGGCTTGGATCACGTGGTAATGTGGTATCACACTGAAACAGTCCATTAGACCTGGTTTCGATCAATATTTTAGAGTATAACGCAAGTTAGGTCTAGGTCAGACCTTGGATTTGCCCCATCTGGCTCATACCATCGCAATCTTTACATACTTGTTGAACAGATTCTGGGTTTTTTCTGGTTTGGATCACGTAGTAATGTGGTACCGCACTGAAACAGTCCATTAAACCTTGTTTCGATCAGTATTTTAGAGGATAACGCATGCTAGGTCTAAATTAGGTTTGGGATTTGCAGTCATCGGGCTCATACTTTCGCATATTTCTCATACTTCATGGCCAGATTCCGGACTTTTTTTGGCTTGGATCACGTAGTAATATGGTACCACACTGAAACAGTCGACTATACCTGGTCCCGATCAATATTTTAGAGGATAACGCATGTTAGGTCTAGGTTAGGCTTGGGATTTGCAGTCATCAGGCTCATACTTTCGCATATTTCTGATACTTGATGGCCAGATTCTGGGCTTTTTTTGGTTTGGATCACGTAGAAATGTGGTACCACACTGAAACAGTCCATGAAATCTGGTTTCGATGAATATTTTGGAGGATAACGCATGTTAGGTCTACGTTTGGTCTGGGATTTGCTCCCATCAGGCTCATACATTCACATTTTCCGCATACTTGTGAGACAGAACCTGGGTTTTTTCTGGTTTGGATCACGTGGTAATGTAGGACCACACTGAAACAGTCGATTACACCTGGTCTCGATCTATATTTTAGAGGGTACCGCATGTTAGGTCTCGGTTAGGTCTGGGATTTGCCCTCCTCAGTCTCATACATTCACATTTTCCGCATACTTGTGGAACAGAACCTGGGTTTTTTCTGGTTTGGATCACGTGGTAATGTGGGACCACACTGAAACAGTCGATTAAACCTGGTCTCGATCTATATTTTAGAGGATACCGCATGTTAGGTCTCGGTTAGGTCTGGGATTTGCCCTCTTCAGTCTCATACTTTCGCATTCTTCACATACTTCTTGAAAAGATCCTGGGTTTTTTCTGGTTTGGATCACGTGGTAATGTGGGACCACAATGATACAGTCGATTAAACCTGGTCTGAATCTATATTTTAGAGGATACCGCATGTTAGGTCTCGGTTAGGTCTGGGATTTGCCCTCTTCAGTCTCATACTTTCGCATTCTTCACATACTTCTTGAACAGATCCTGGGATTTTTCTGCTTTGGATCACGTAGTAATGTGGTACCGCACTGAAACAGTCCATTAAACCTTGTTTCGATCAGTATTTCAGAGGATAACGCATGTTAGGTCTAAATTAGGTTTTGGGATTTGCAGTCATCGGGCTCATACTTTCGCATATTTCTCATACTTCATGGCCAGATTCCGGACTTTTTTTGGCTTGGATCACGTAGTAATGTGGTACCACACTGAAACAGTCGACTATACCTGGTCCCGATCAATATTTTAGAGGATAACGCATGTTAGGTCTAGGTTAGGCTTGGGATTTGCAGTCATCAGGCTCATACTTTCGCATATTTCTGATACTTGATGGCCAGATTCCGGACTTTTTTTGGCTTGGATCACGTAGTAATGTGGTACCACACTGAAACAGTCGACTATACCTGGTCCCGATCAATATTTTAGAGAATAACGCATGTTAGGTCCAGGTTAGGCCTTGGATTTTCCCCCATTAGACTCATAGTTTCGCATTCAACACATACTAGTGGAACAGAACCTGGGTTTTTTCTGGTTTGGATCACGTGGTAATGTTGGACCACACTGAAACAGTCGATTAAACCTGGTTTCGATAAATATTTTAGAGGAGAACGCATGTTAGGTCTAGGTTAGGCCTGGGATTTGCCCCCATCAGACTCACACTTTCGCATTCTTCCCATACTTGTCGAACAGATCCTGGGCGTTCTCTGGTTTGGATCACGTAGTAATCTGGTACCACACTGAAACAGTCAATTCAACCTGGTCTCGATAAATATATTTGAGGATAACGCATGCTAGGTCTACGTTAGGTGTGGGTTTTGCTCGCGTCAGGCTCATACTTTCGCATATTTCTCATACTTGATGGCCAGATTCTGGGCTTTTTCTGGTTTGTATCACGTAGTAATGTGGTACCTCACTCAAACAGTCTATGAAACCTGGTTTCGATGAATATTTTAGATGATAACGCATGTTAGGTCTAGGTTAGGCCTGGGATTTGCTCCCATCAGCCTCATACTTACGCATATTTCTCATACTTGGTGACCAGATTCTGGGCTTTTTTCTGGATTGGATCACATAGTAATGTGGTACCACCCAGAAACAGTCGATCAAACCAGGTTTCGATCAATATTTTAGAGGATAACGCATGTTAGGGCTAGGTTAGGCCTTGGATTTGCTCCCATCAGAATCATGCTTTCGCATTCTTCACGTACTTGTCGAACAGATCCTGGGATCTTACTGCTTTGGATCACGTAGTAATGTGGTACCACACTGAAAGAGACGACTAAAACTGGTTCCGATCAATATTTCTGAGGATAACGCATGCTAGGTCTACGTTAGGTGTGGGATTTGCTCGCATCAGGCTCATACTTTCGCATATTTCTTATACTTGATGGTCAGATTCTGGTCTTTTTTTGGTATGGATCACGTAGTAATGTGGTACCACACTGAAACAGTCTATGAAACCTGGTTTCGATGAATATTTTAGAGGATAACGCATGTTAGGTCTAGGTGAGATCTAGGATTTACCCCCATCAGACTCATACTTTCGAATTCTTCACATTCTTGTTGGCCAGATCCCGGGCTTTTTCTGGTTTGGATCGCGTGGTAATGTGGTATCACACTGAAACAGTCCATTAAACCTGGTTTCGATAAATATTTTAGAGGATAACGCATGTTAGGTCTAGGTGAGGTCTTGGATTTACCCCCATCAGACTCATACTTTCGAATTCTTCACATACTTGTTGAACAGATCCTGGGTCTTTTCTGGTTTGGATCACGTAGTAATGTTGTACGACACTCACACAGTCGATTAAACCTGGTTTCGATCATTATTTTAGAGGACAACGCATGTTAGGTCTATGTTAGGTCTGGGATTTGCTCCCATTAGGCTCATACATTCACATTTTCCGCAAACTTGTTGGCCAGATCCCGGGCTTTTTCTGGTTTGGATCGCGTGGTAATGTGGTATCACACTGAAACAGTCCATTAAACCTGGTTTCGATAAATATTTTAGAGGATAACGCATGTTAGGTCTGGGTTAGGTCTAGGATTTGCCCTCATCAGGCCCATACTTTCGCTTATTTCTCTTACTTGATGGCCAGATTCTGGGCTTTTTCTGGTTTGGATCACGTAGTAATGTCGTACCACACTCAAACAGTCAATGAAACCTGGTTTCGATGAATATTTTAGAGGATAACGCATGTTAGGTCTAGGTTACGTCTGGGATTTGCTCTCATCAGGCTGATACTTTCGTATATTTCTCATTCTTGTTGGCCAGATCCTGGGCTTTCACTGGTTTGGATCACGTAGTAATGTGGTACCACACTCAAACAGTCGATTGAACCTGGTTTCGATCAATATTATAGAGGATAACGCATGTTGGGTCTAGGTGAGGCCTTGGATTTTTCCCTCATCAGACGCACACTTTCGAATTCTTCACATACTTGTTGAACAGATCCTGGGTTTTTTTCTGGTTTGGATCACGTAGTAATGTTGTACGACACACAAACAGTCGATTAAACCTGGTTTCGATAAATATTTTAAAGGAGAACGCATGTTAGGTCTAGGTTATGTCTGGGATTTGCTCTCATCAGGCTGATACATTCGTATATTTCTCATTCTTGTTGGCCAGATCCTGGGCTCTCACTGGTTTGGATCACGTAGTAACGTGGTACCACACTCAAACAGTCGATTAAACCTGGTTTCGATCAATATTATAGAGGATAACGAATGTTAGGTCTAGGTGAGGCCTTGGACTTTTCCCCCATCAGACTCCTGTTTTCGAATTCTTCACATACTTGTTGAACAGATCCTGGGTTTTTTCTGGTTTGGATCACGTAGTAATGTGGTACCACACTGAAACAGTCCATTAAACCTGGTTTCGATCAATATTTTAGAGGATGACACATGTTAGGTCTACGTTAGGTCTGTGATTTACTCTCATCAGGCTCATACATTCATACTTTCCGCATACTTGTTGGCCAGATTCTGGGCTCTTTTTGGCTTGGATCACGTAGTAATGTGGTACCACACTGAAACAGTCGAATAAACCTTGTCTCGATCAATATTTTAGAGGCTAACGCTTGTTAGGTCTATGTTAGGTCTGGGATTTGCACTCATCAGGCTCATACTTTCGCATATTTCTGATACTTGATGGCCAGATTCTGGGCTTTTTTTGGTTTGGATCACGTAGAAATGTGGTACCACTCTCAAGCAGTCGATGAAACCTGGTTTCGATGAATATTTTAGAGGATAACGCATGTTAGGGCTAGGTTAGGCCTTGGATTTGACCCCATCAGAATCATGCTTTCGCATTCTTCACATACTTGTCGAACAGATCCTGGGATCTTTCTGCTTTGGATCACGTAGTAATGTGGTACCACACTGAAAGAGACGATAAAAACTGGTTCCGATCATTATTTTTGAGGATAACGCATGCTAGGTCTACGTTAGGTGTGGGATTTGCTCGCATCAGCCTCATACTTTCGCTAATTTCTTATACTTAATGGCCAGATTCTGGTCTTTTTTTGGTATGGAGCACGTAGTATTGTGGTACCACACTGAAACAGTCCATTAAACCTGGGTTCGATCAATATTTTAGAGGATAACACATGTTAGGCCTATGTTAGGTCTGGGATTTGCTCTTATCAGGCTCATACATTCACATTTTCCGTATACTTGTTGGCCAGATCCCGGGCTTTTTCTGGTTTAGATCACGTGGTGATGTGGTATCACACTGAAACAGTCCTTTAAACCTGGTTTCGATAAATATTTTAGGGGATAACGGATGTTAGGTCTGGGTTAGGTCTAGGATTTGCCCTCATCAGGCCCATACTTTCGATTATTTCTCTTACTTGATGGCCAGATTCTGGGCTTTTTCTGGTTTGGATCACGTAGTAATGTGGTACCACACTCAAACAGTCTATGAAACCTGGTTTCGATGAATATTTTAGAGGATAACGCATGATAGGTCTAGGTTAGGTCTGGGATTTGCTCTCATCAGGCTCATACTTTCGTATATTTCTCATTCTTGTTGGCCAGATCCTGGGCATTCACTGGTTTGGATCACGTAGTAATGTGGTACCACACTCAGACAGTCGATTAAACCTGGTTTCGATCATTATTATAGAGGATAGCGCATGTTAGGTCTAGGTTAGGCCTAGGATTTGCCCCCATCAGTCTCATACTTTCGAATTCTTCTCATACTTGTTGAACAGATCCCGGGTTTTTTCTGGTTTAGAACATGTAGTAATGTGGTACCACACTCAAACAGTCGATTAAACCTGGTTTCGATAAATGTTTTAGAGGATAACGCATGTTAGGTCTAGGTTAGGTCTGGGATTTGCTCTCATCAGGCTCATACTTTCGCATATTTCTCATTCTTGTTGGCCAGATCGTAGGCTTTCAATGGTTTGGATCACGTAGTAATCTGGTACCACACTGAAACAGTCAATTCAACCTGGTCTCGATAATTATTTTAGAGGATAACGCATGTCAGATCTGGGTTAGGTCTAGGATTTGCCCTCATCAGGCTCATACTTTCGCATTTTTCGCATACTTTGTTGACCAGATCCTGGGCTTCTTCTGGTTTGGATCACGTGGTAATGTGGTACCACACTGAAATAGTCAATTAAACCTAGTCTGGGTCAACATTTCAAAGGATAGCGCATGTTAGGTCTGGGTTAGGCCTTGGATTTGCCCCCATTAGACTCATACTTTCGCATTCAACACATACTAGTGGAACAGAACCTGGGTTTTTTCTGGTTTGGATCACGTGGTAATGTTGGACCACACTGAAACAGTCGATTAAACCTGGTCTGGATCTATATTTTAGAGGATACCGCATGTTAGGTCTCGGTTAGGTCTGGGATTTACCCTCTTCAGTCTCATACTTTCGCATTCTTCACATACTTCTTGAACAGAACCTGGGTTTTTTCTAGTTTGGATCACATAGTAATGTGGTACCACTCAGAAACAGTCGATTAAACCTGGTTTCGATCAATATTTTAGATGATAACGCATGTTAGGGCTAGGTTAGGCCTCGGATTTGCCCCCATCAGACTCATTCTTTCGCATTATTCACATACTTGTCGAACAGATCCTGAGATTTTTCTGCTTTGGATCACGTAGTAATGTGGTACCACACTGAAAGAGACGATTAAACCTGGTTCCGATATATATTTTAGAGGATACCGCATGTTAGGTCTCGGTTAGGTCTGGGATTTGCCCTCTTCAGTCTCATACTTTCGCATTCTTCACATACTTCTTGAACGGAACCTGGGTTTTTTCTAGTTTGGATCACATAGTAATGTGGTACCACTCAGAAACAGTCGATTAAACCTGGTTTCGATCAATGTTTTAGAGGATAACGCATGTTAGGTCTAGGTTAGGTTTGGGATTTGCAGTCATCAGGCTCATACTTTCGCATATTTCTGATACTTGATGGCCAGATTCTGGGCTTTATTTGGTTTGGATCACGTAGAAATGTGGTACCACACTGAAACAGTCCATGAAACCTGGTTTCGATGAATATTCTGGAGGATAACGCATGTTAGGTCTACGTTAGGTCTGGGATTTGCTCTCATCAGGCTCCTACATTCACATTTTCCGCATACTTTTTGCATAACGCATGTTAGGTCTAGGTTAGGCCTTGAATTTGACTCCATCAAGCTCATACTTTCGAATTCTTCACATACTTGTTCAACAGATCTTGGGTTTTTTCTGGTTTGGATCACGTAGTAATGGGGTACCACACTCAAACAGTCGATTAAACCTGGTTTCGATAAATGTTTTAGAGGATAACGCATGTTAGGTCTAGGTTAGGTCTGGGATTTGCTCTCATCAGGCTCATACTTTCGCATAATTCTCATACTTGATGGCCAGATTCTGGGCCTTTTTTGGTTTCGATCACGTAGTAATGCGGTACCACCCTGAAACAGTCCATTAAACCTGGTTTCGATCAATGTTTTAGAGGATAACGCATGTTAGGTCTAGGTTAGGTCTGGGATTTGCTCTCATCAGGCTCATACTTTCGCATATTTCTGATACTTGATGGCCAGATTCTGGTCTTTTTCTGGTTTCGATCACGTAGTAATGCGGCGCCACACTGAAAGATTCCATTAAACCTGGTCCCGTTAAATATTTTAGAGGATAACGCATGTTAGGTCTGGGTTAGGTCTGTAATTTGCCCTCATGAGGCTCATACTTTCGCATAATTCTCATACTTGTTTGCCAGATCCTGGGCTTTTTCTGGTTTGGATCACGTAGTAATGTGGTATCACACTGAAACAGTCCTTTAAACCTGGTTTCGATCAATATTTTAGATGATAACGCTTGTTAGGGCTAGGTTAGGCCTCGGATTTGCCCCCATCAGACTCATACTTTCGCATTCTTCACATACTTGTCGAACAGATCCTGAGATTTTTCTGCTTTGGATCACGTAGTAATGTGGTACCACACTGAAAGAGACGATTACACCTGGTTACGATCAATATTTTTGAGGATACCGCATGCTAGGTCTAGGTTATGTGCGGGATTTGCTCGCATCAGGCTCATACTTTCGCATATTTCTCATATTTAATGGCCAGATTCCGGACTTTTTTTGGCTTGGATCACGTAGTAATGTGGTACCACACTGAAACAGTCGATTAAACCTGGTTTCGATAAATATTTTAAAGGAGAACGCATGTTAGGTCTAGGTTAGGTCTGGGATTTGCTCTCATCAGGCTGATACATTCGTATATTTCTGATTCTTGTTGGCCAGATCCTGGGCTTTCACTGGTTTGGATCACGTAGTAACGTGGTACCACACTCAAACAGTCGATTAAACCTGGTTTCGATCAATATTATAGAGGATAACGAATGTTAGGTCTAGGTGATGCCTTAGAATTTTCCCCCATCAGACTCATGCTTTCGAATTCTTCACATACTTGTTGAACAGATCCTGGGTTTTTTCTGGTTTGGATCACGTAGTAATGTGGTACCACACTGAAACAGTCCATTAAACCTGGTTTCGATCAATATTTTAGAGGATGACACATGTTAGGTCTATGTTAGGTCTGTGATTTACTCTCATCAGGCTCATACATTCATACTTTCCGCATACTTGTTGGCCAGATTCTGGGCTTTTTTTGGCTTGGATCACGTAGTAATGTGGTACCACACTGAAACAGTCGACTAAACTTTGTCACGATCAATATTTTAGAGGCTAACGCTTGTTAGGTCTATGTTAGGTCTGGGATTTGCACTCATCAGGCTCATACTTTCGCATATTTCTGATTCTTGTTGGCCAGATCCTGGGCTTTCACTGGTTTGGATCACGTAGTAACGTGGTACCACACTCAAACAGTCGATTAAACCTGGTTTCGATAAATGTTTTAGAGGATAACGCATGTTAGGTCTAGGTTAGGTCTGGGATTTGCTCTCATCAGGCTCATACTTTCGCATATTTCTGATTCTTGTTGGCCAGATCCTGGGCTTTCACTGGTTTGGATCACGTAGTAACGTGGTACCACACTCAAACAGTCGATTAAACCTGGTTTCGATCAATATTATAGAGGATAACGAATGTTAGGTCTAGGTGAGGCCTAGGATTTGCCCCCATCAGTCTCATACTTTCGAATTCTTCTCATACTTGTTGAACAGATCCCGGGTTTTTTCTGGTTTGGATCATGTAGTAATGTGGTACCACACTCAAACAGTCGATTAAACCTGGTTTCGATAAATGTTTTAGAGGATAACGCATGTTAGGTCTCGGTTAGGTCTGGGATTTACCCTCTTCAGTCTCATACTTTCGCATTGTGCACATACTTCTTGAACAGAACCTGGGTTTTTTTTTGTTTGGATCACATAGTAATTTGGTACCACTCAGAAACAGTCGATTAAACCTGGTTTCGATCAATGTTTTAGAGGATAACGCATGTTAGGTCTAGGTTAGGTTTGGGATTTGCAGTCATCAGGCTCATACTTTCGCATATTTCTGATACTTGATGGCCAGATTCTGGGCTTTTTTTGGTTTGGATCACGTAGAAATGTGGTTCCACACTGAAACAGTCCATGAAACCTGGTTTCGATCAATGTTTTAGAGGATAACGCATGGTAGGTCTAGGTTAGGTCTGGGATTTGCTCTCATCAGGCTCATACAATCGCATATTTCTGATACTTGATGGCCAGATTCTGGTCTTTTTCTGGTTTCGATCACGTAGTAATGCGGCGCCACACTGAAACAGTCCATTAAACCTGGTCCCGTTAAATATTTTAGAGGATAACGCATGTTAGGTCTGGGTTAGGTCTGTAATTTGCCCTCATGAGGCTCATACTTTCGCATATTTCTCATACTTGTTTGCCAGATCCTGGGCTTTTTCTGGTTTGGATCACGTAGTAATGTGGTACCACACTCAAACAGTCGATTAAACCTGGTTTCGATAAATGTTTTAGAGGATAACGCATGTTAGATCTAGGTTAGGTCTGGGATTTGCTCTCATCAGGCTCATACTTTCGCATAATTCTCATACTTGATGGCCAGATTCTGGGCCTTTTTTGGTTTCGATCACGTAGTAATGCGGTACCACACTGAAACAGTCGATTAAACCTGGTCTCGATCAATATTTTAGAGGATAACGCATGTTAGGTCTAGGATAGGCCTTGGATTTGCCCCCATTAGACTCATACTTTCGCATTCAACACATACTAGTGGAACAGAACCTGGGCATTTTCTGGTTTGGATCACGTAGTAATGTGGGACCACAATGATACAGTCGATTAAACCTGGTCTGGATCTATATTTTAGAGGATACCGCATGTTAGGTCTCGGTTAGGTCTGGGATTTGCCCTCTTCAGTCTCATACTTTCGCATTCTTCACATACTTCTTGAACAGATCCTGGGATTTTTCTGCTTTGGATCACGTAGTAATGTGGTACCACACTGAAACAGTCGATTAAACCTGGTCTCGATCAATATTTTAGAGGATAACGCATGTTAGGTCTACGTTAGGTCTGGGATTTGCTCTCATCAGGCTCCTACATTCACATTTTCCGCATACTTTTTGCATAACGCATGTTAGGTCTAGGTTAGGCCTTGGATTTGACCCCATCAGGCTCATACTTTCGAATTCTTCACATACTTGTTCAACAGATCTTGGGTTTTTTCTGGTTTGGATCACGTAGTAATGTGGTACCACACTCAAACAGTCGATTCAACCTGGTTTCGATAAATGTTTTAGAGGATAACGCATGTTAGGTCTAGGTTAGGTCTGGGATTTGCTCTCATCAGGCTCATACTTTCGCATAATTCTCATACTTGATGGCCAGATTCTGGGCCTTTTTTGGTTTCGATCACGTAGTAATGCGGTACCACCCTGAAACAGTCCATTAAACCTGGTTTCGATCAATGTTTTAGAGGATAACGCATGTTAGGTCTGGGTTAGGTCTGTAATTTGCCCTCATGAGGCACATACTTTCGCATATTTCTCATACTTGTTTGCCAGATCCTGGGCTTTTTCTGGTTTGGATCACGTAGTAATGTGGGACCACACTGAAACAGTCGATTAAACCTGGTCTCGATCAATATTTTAGAGGATAACGCATGTTAGGTCTAGGATAGGCCTTGGATTTGCCCCCATTAGACTCATACTTTCGCATTCAACACATACTAGTGGAACAAAACCTGGGCATTTTCTGGTTTGGATCACGTAGTAATGTGGGACCACAATGATACAGTCGATTAAACCTGGTCTGGATCTATATTTTAGAGGATACCGCATGTTAGGTCTCGGTTAGGTCTGGGATTTGCCCTCTTCAGTCTCATACTTTCGCATTCTTCACATACTTCTTGAACAGATCCTGGGATTTTTCTGCTTTGGATCACGTAGTAATGTGGTACCACACTGAAAAAGACGATTAATCCTGGTTCCGATCAATATTTTTGAGGATAACGCATGCTAGGTCTACGTTAGGTCTGGGATTTGCTCTCATCAGGCTGATACTTTCGTATATTTCTCATTCTTGTTGGCCAGATCCTGGGCTTTCACTGGTTTGGATCACGTAGTAATGTGGTACCACACTCGAACAGTCGATTGAACCTGGTTTCGATCAATATTATAGAGGATAACGCATGTTTGGTCTAGGTGAGGCCTTGGATTTTTCCCTCATCAGACTCATACTTTCGAATTCCTCACATACTTGTTGAACAGATCCTGGGTTTTTTCTGGTTTGGATCACGTAGTAATGTTGTACGACACTCAAACAGTCGATTAAACGTGGTTTCGATAAGTATTTTAGAGGAGAACGCATGTTAGGTCTAGGTTAGGTCTGGGATTTGCTCTCATCAGGCTGACACGTTCGTATATTTCGCATTCTTGTTGGCCAGATCCTGGGCTTTCACTGGTTTGGACCACGTAGTAATGTGGTACCACACTCAAACAGTCGATTAAACCTGGTTTCGATCAATATTATAGAGGATAACGCATGTTAGGTCTAGGTGAGGTCTTGGATTATTCCCCCATCAGACTCATGCTTTCGAATTCTTCACATACTTGTTGCACAGATCCTGGGTTTTTTCTGGTTTGGATCACGTAGTAATGTGGTATCACACTGAAACAGTCCTTTAAACCTGGTTTCGATCAATATTTTAGATGATAACGCGTGTTAGAGCTAGGTTAGGCCTCGGATTTGCCCCCATCAGACTCATACTTTCGCATTCTTCACATACTTGTCGAACAGATCCTGAGATTTTTCTGCTTTGGATCACGTAGTAATGTGGTACCACACTGAAAGAAACGATTACACCTGGTTACGATCAATATTTTTGAGGATAACGCATGCTAGGTCTAGGTTAGGTGCGGGATTTGCTCGCATCAGGCTCATACCTTCGCATTCTTCACATACTTGTTGAACAGATTCTGGGTTTTTTCTGGTTTGGATCACGTAGTAATGTGGTACCGCACTGAAACAGTCCATTAAACCATGTTTCGATCAGTATTTTAGAGGATAACGCATGCTAGGTCTAAATTAGGTTTGGGATTTGCAGTCATCGGGCTCATACTTTCGCATATTTCTCATACTTCATGGCCAGATTCCGGAATTTTTTTGGCTTGGATCACGTAGTAATGTGGTACCACACTGAAACAGTCGACTATACCTGGTCCCGATCAATATTTTAGAGGATAACGCATGTTAGGTCTAGGTTAGGCTTGGGATTTGCAGTCATCAGGCTCATACTTTCGCATATTTCTGATACTCGGTGGCAAGATTCTGGGCTTTTTTTGGTTTGGATCACGTAGAAATGTGGTACCACACTGAAACAGTCCATGAAATCTGGTTTCGATGAATATTTTCGAGGATAACGCATGTTAGGTCTACGTTAGGTCTGGGATTTGCTCCCATCAGGCTCATACATTCACATTTTCCGCATACTTGTGGGACAGAACCTGGGTTTTTTCTGGTTTGGATCACGTGGTAATGTAGGACCACACTGAAACAGTCGATTACACCTGGTATCGATCTATATTTTAGAGGATACCGCATGTTAGGTCTCGGTTAGGTCTGGGATTTGCCCTCTTCAGTCTCATACATTCACATTTTCCGCATACTTGTGGAACAGAACCTGGGTTTTTTCTGGTTTGGATCACGTGGTAATGTGGGACCACACTGAAACAGTCGATTAAACCTGGTCTCGATCTATATTTTAGAGGATACCGCATGTTAGGTCTCGGTTAGGTCTGGGATTTGCCCTCTTCAGTCTCATACATTCACATTTTCCGCATACTTGTGGAACAGAACCTGGGTTTTTTCTGGTTTGGATCACGTGGTAATGTGGGACCACAATGATACAGTCGATTAAACCTGGTCTGGATCTATATTTTAGAGGATACCGCATGTTAGGTCTCGGTTAGGTCTGGGATTTGCCCTCTTCAGTCTCATACTTTCGCATTCTTCACATACTTCTTGAACAGATCCTGGGATTTTTCTGCTTTGGATCACGTAGTAATGTGGTACCACACTGAAAAAGACGATTAAACCTGGTTCCGATCAATATTTTTGAGGATAACGCATGCTAGGTCTACGTTAGGAGTGGGATTTGCTCGCATCAGGCTCGTACTTTCGCATATTTCTCATTCTTGTTGGCCAGATCCTGGGCTTTCACTGGTTTGGATCACGTAGTAATGTGGTACCACACTCGAACAGTCGATTGAACCTGGTTTCGATCAATATTATAGAGGATAACGCATGCTTGGTCTAGGTGAGGCCTTGGATTTTTCCCTCATCAGACTCAAACTTTCGAATTCTCACATACTTGTTGCACAGATCCTGGGTTTTTTCTGGTTTGGATCACGTAGTAATGTTGTACGACACTCAAACAGTCGATTAAACCTGGTTTCGATAAATATTTTAGAGGAGAAAGCATGTTAGGTCTAGGTTAGGTCTGGGATTTGCACTTATCAGGCTGATACGTTCGTATATTTCTCATTCTTGTTGGACTGATCCTGGGTTTTTTCTGGTTTGGATCACGTAGTAATGTTGTACGACACTCAAACAGTCGATTAAACCTGGTTTCGATAAATATTTTGGAGGATAACGCATGTTAGGTCTAGGTTAGGTCTGGGATTTGTTCTCATCAGGCTCATACTTTCGCATATTTCTCATTCTTGTTGGCCAGATCCTAGGCTTTTTCTGGTATGGATCACGTAGTAATGTGGGACCACACTGAAACAGTCGATTAAACCTGGTCTCGATGAATATTTTAGAGGATAACGCATGTTAGGTCTAGGTTAGGCCTTGGATTTGCCCCCATTAGACTCATACTTTCGCATTCAACACATACTTGTGGAACAGAACCTGGGTTTTTTCTTGTTTGGATCACGTGGTAATGTGGTACCACACTGAAACAGTCAATTAAACCTAGTCTGGGTCAACATTTCAAAGGATAACGCATGTTAGGTCTGGGTTAGGTCTGTGATTTGCCCTCATGAGGCTCATACTTCCGCATATTTCTCATACTTGTTTGCCAGATCCTGTGCTTTCACTGGTTTGGATCACGTAGTAATGTGGTACCACACTCGAACAGTCGATTGAACCTGGTTTCGATCAATATTATAGAGGATAACGCATGTTTGGTCTAGGTGAGGCCTTGGATTTTTCCCTCATCAGACTCAAACTTTCGAATTCTCACATACTTGTTGCACAGATCCTGGGTTTTTTCTGGTTTGGATCACGTAGTAATGTTGTACGACACTCAAACAGTCGATTAAACCTGGGTCCGATCAATATTTTTGAGGATAACGCATGCTAGGTCTACGTTAGGTGTGGGATTTGCTCGCATCAGGCTCATACTTTCGCATATTTCTCATACTTGATGGCCAGATTCTGGGCTTTTTTTGGCTTGGATCACGTAGTAATGTGGTATCACACTGAAACAGTCCATTAGACCTGGTTTCGATCAATATTTTAGAGGATAACGCATGTTAGGTCTAGGTTAGGCCTTGGATTTGCCCCATCAGGCTCATACTTTCGCATTCGTCACATACTTGTTTGCCAGATCCTGGCCTTTTTTTGGTTTGGATAACGTAGTAATGTGGGACCACACTGAACCAGTCGATTAAACCTGGTCTCGATCAATATTTTAGAGGATAACGCATGTTAGGTCTAGGTTAGGCCTTGGATTTGCCCCCATTAGACTCATACTTTCGCATTCAACACATACTTGTGGAACAGAACCTGGGTTTTTTCTGGTTTGGATCACGTGGTAATGTGGGACCACACTGAAACAGTCGATTAAACCTGGTCTCGATCTATATTTTAGAGGATAACGCATGTAAGGTCTGGGTTAGGTCTGGGATTTGCCCTCCTCAGTCTCAAACTTTCGCATTCTTCACATACTTCATGAACAGATCCTCGGTTTTTTCTGGTTTGGATCACATAGTAATGTGGCACCACCCAGAAACAGTCGATTAAACCAGGTTTCGATCAATATTTTAGATGATAACGCATATTAGGGCTAGGTTAGGCCTGGCATTTGCCCCCATCAGACTCATACTTTCGCATTCTTCACATACTTGTCGAACAGATCCTGAGATTTTTCTGCCTTTGGATCACGTAGTAATGAGGTACCACACTGATAGAGACGATTAAACCTGGGTCCGATCAATATTTTTGAGGATAACGCATGCTAGGTCTAGGTTAGGCCATGGATTTGCCACATCAGGCTCATACTTTGGCATTCTTCACATACTTGTTGAACAGATTCTGGGTTTTTCAGGTTTGGATCACGTAGTAATGTGGTACCGCACTGAAACAGTCCATTAAACCTTGTTTCTATCAGTATTTTAGAGGATAACGCATGTTAGGTCTAGGTTAGGTCTGGGATTTGCTCTCATTAGACTCATACTTTCGCATTCAACACATACTTGTGGAACAGAACCTGGGTTTTTTCTGGTTTGGATCACGCGGTAATGTGGGACCACACTGAAACAGTCGATTAAACCTGGTCTCGATCTATATTTTAGAGGATAACGCATGTAAGGTCTGGGTTAGGTCTGGGATTTGCCCTCTTCAGTCTCATACTTTCGCAATCTTCACCTACTTCTTGAACAGATCCTCGGTTTTTTCCGGTTTGGATCACATAGTAATGTGGCACCACCCAGAAACAGTCGATTAAACCAGGTTTCGATCAATATTTTAGATGATAACGCATATTAGGTCTAGGTTAGGCCTGGCATTTGCCCCCATCAGGCTCATACTTTCGCATTCTTCACATACTTGTCGAACAGATCCTGAGATTTTTCTGCTTTGGATCACGTAGTAATGAGGTACCACACTGGTAGAGACGATTAAACCTGGGTCCGATCAATATTTTTGAGGATAACGCATGCTAGGTCTACGTTAGGTGTGGGATTTGCTCACATCAGGCTCATACTTTCGCATATTTCTCATACTTGATGGCCAGATTCTGGGCTTTTTTTGGCTTGGATCACGTGGTAATGTGGTATCACACTGAAACAGTCCATTAGACCCGGTTTCGATCAATATTTTTGAGGATAACGCATGCTAGGTCTAGGTTAGGCCTTGGATTTGCCCCCGTCAGAATCATACTTTCGCATTCTTCACATACTTGTCGAACAGATCCTGAGATTTTTCTGCTTTGGATCACGTAGTAATGAGGTACCACACTGATAGAGACGATTAAACCTGGGTCCGATCAATATTTTTGAGGATAACGCATGCTAGGTCTAGGTTAGGCCTTGGATTTGCCCCCATTAGACTCATACTTTCGCATTCAACACATACTTGTGGAACAGAACCTGGGTTTTTTCTGGTTTGGATCACATGGTAATGTGGGACCACACTGAAACAGTCGATTAAACCTGGTCTCGATCTATATTTTAGAGGATAACGCATGTAAGGTCTGGGTTAGGTCTGGGATTTGCCCTCCTCAGTCTCAATCTTTCGCATTCCTCACATACTTCTTGAACAGATCCTCGGTTTTTTCTGGCTTGGATCACATAGTAATGTGGCACCACCCAGAAACAGTCGATTAAACCAGGTTTCTTTCAATATTTTAGATGATAACGCATATTAGGGCAAGGTTAGGCCTGGCATTTGCCCCCATCAGACTCATGCTTTCGCATTCTTCACATACTTGTTGAACAGATTCTGGGTTTTTCAGGTTTGGATCACGTAGTAATGTGGTACCGCACTGAAACAGTCCATTAAACCTTGTTTCGAACAGTATTTTAGAGGATAACGCATGTTAGGTCTATGTTAGGTCTGGGATTTGCACTCATCAGGCTCATACTTTCGCATATTTCTCATACTTGATGGCCAGATTCTGGACTTTTTTTGGCGTGGATCACGTAGTAAAGTGGTACCACACTGAAACAGTCGACTAAACCAGGTCTCGATCAATATTTTAGAGGATAACGCATGTTAGGTCTAGGTTAGGCCTTGGATTTGCCCCCATCAGAATCATGCTTTCGCTTTCTTCACGTACTTGTCGAACAGATCCTGGGATCTTACTGCTTTGGATCACGTAGTAATGTGGTACCACACTGAAAGAGACGATTAAAACTGGTTCCGATCAATATTTCTGAGGATAACGCATGCTAGGTTTACGTTAGGTGTGGGATTTGCTCGCATCAGGCTCATACTTTCGCATATTTCTCATACTTGATGGCCAGATTCTGGGCTTTTTTTGGCTTGGATCACGTAGTAATGTGGTATCACACTGAAACAGTCCATTAGACCTGGTTTCGATCAATATTTTAGAGGATAACGCATGTTAGGTCTAGGTTAGGCCTTGGATTTGCCCCATCAGGCTCATACTTTCGCATTCGTCACATACTTGTTTGCCAGATCCTGGCCTTTTTTTGGTTTGGATAACGTAGTAATGTGGGACCACACTGAACCAGTCGATTAAACCTGGTCTCGATCAATATTTTAGAGGATAACGCATGTTAGGTCTAGGTTAGGCCTTGGATTTGCCCCCATTAGACTCATACTTTCGCATTCAACACATACTTGTGGAACAGAACCTGGGTTTTTTCTGGTTTGGATCACGTGGTAATGTGGGACCACACTGAAACAGTCGATTAAACCTGGTCTCGATCTATATTTTAGAGGATAACGCATGTAAGGTCTGGGTTAGGTCTGGGATTTGCCCTCCTCAGTCTCAAACTTTCGCATTCTTCACATACTTCATGAACAGATCCTCGGTTTTTTCTGGTTTGGATCACATAGTAATGTGGCACCACCCAGAAACAGTCGATTAAACCAGGTTTCGATCAATATTTTAGATGATAACGCATATTAGGGCTAGGTTAGGCCTGGCATTTGCCCCCATCAGACTCATACTTTCGCATTCTTCACATACTTGTCGAACAGATCCTGAGATTTTTCTGCCTTTGGATCACGTAGTAATGAGGTACCACACTGATAGAGACGATTAAACCTGGGTCCGATCAATATTTTTGAGGATAACGCATGCTAGGTCTAGGTTAGGCCATGGATTTGCCACATCAGGCTCATACTTTGGCATTCTTCACATACTTGTTGAACAGATTCTGGGTTTTTCAGGTTTGGATCACGTAGTAATGTGGTACCGCACTGAAACAGTCCATTAAACCTTGTTTCTATCAGTATTTTAGAGGATAACGCATGTTAGGTCTAGGTTAGGTCTGGGATTTGCTCTCATTAGACTCATACTTTCGCATTCAACACATACTTGTGGAACAGAACCTGGGTTTTTTCTGGTTTGGATCACGCGGTAATGTGGGACCACACTGAAACAGTCGATTAAACCTGGTCTCGATCTATATTTTAGAGGATAACGCATGTAAGGTCTGGGTTAGGTCTGGGATTTGCCCTCTTCAGTCTCATACTTTCGCAATCTTCACCTACTTCTTGAACAGATCCTCGGTTTTTTCCGGTTTGGATCACATAGTAATGTGGCACCACCCAGAAACAGTCGATTAAACCAGGTTTCGATCAATATTTTAGATGATAACGCATATTAGGTCTAGGTTAGGCCTGGCATTTGCCCCCATCAGGCTCATACTTTCGCATTCTTCACATACTTGTCGAACAGATCCTGAGATTTTTCTGCTTTGGATCACGTAGTAATGAGGTACCACACTGGTAGAGACGATTAAACCTGGGTCCGATCAATATTTTTGAGGATAACGCATGCTAGGTCTACGTTAGGTGTGGGATTTGCTCACATCAGGCTCATACTTTCGCATATTTCTCATACTTGATGGCCAGATTCTGGGCTTTTTTTGGCTTGGATCACGTGGTAATGTGGTATCACACTGAAACAGTCCATTAGACCCGGTTTCGATCAATATTTTTGAGGATAACGCATGCTAGGTCTAGGTTAGGCCTTGGATTTGCCCCCGTCAGAATCATACTTTCGCATTCTTCACATACTTGTCGAACAGATCCTGAGATTTTTCTGCTTTGGATCACGTAGTAATGAGGTACCACACTGATAGAGACGATTAAACCTGGGTCCGATCAATATTTTTGAGGATAACGCATGCTAGGTCTAGGTTAGGCCTTGGATTTGCCCCCATTAGACTCATACTTTCGCATTCAACACATACTTGTGGAACAGAACCTGGGTTTTTTCTGGTTTGGATCACATGGTAATGTGGGACCACACTGAAACAGTCGATTAAACCTGGTCTCGATCTATATTTTAGAGGATAACGCATGTAAGGTCTGGGTTAGGTCTGGGATTTGCCCTCCTCAGTCTCAATCTTTCGCATTCCTCACATACTTCTTGAACAGATCCTCGGTTTTTTCTGGCTTGGATCACATAGTAATGTGGCACCACCCAGAAACAGTCGATTAAACCAGGTTTCTTTCAATATTTTAGATGATAACGCATATTAGGGCAAGGTTAGGCCTGGCATTTGCCCCCATCAGACTCATGCTTTCGCATTCTTCACATACTTGTTGAACAGATTCTGGGTTTTTCAGGTTTGGATCACGTAGTAATGTGGTACCGCACTGAAACAGTCCATTAAACCTTGTTTCGAACAGTATTTTAGAGGATAACGCATGTTAGGTCTATGTTAGGTCTGGGATTTGCACTCATCAGGCTCATACTTTCGCATATTTCTCATACTTGATGGCCAGATTCTGGACTTTTTTTGGCGTGGATCACGTAGTAAAGTGGTACCACACTGAAACAGTCGACTAAACCAGGTCTCGATCAATATTTTAGAGGATAACGCATGTTAGGTCTAGGTTAGGCCTTGGATTTGCCCCCATCAGAATCATGCTTTCGCTTTCTTCACGTACTTGTCGAACAGATCCTGGGATCTTACTGCTTTGGATCACGTAGTAATGTGGTACCACACTGAAAGAGACGATTAAAACTGGTTCCGATCAATATTTCTGAGGATAACGCATGCTAGGTTTACGTTAGGTGTGGGATTTGCTCGCATCAGGCTCATACTTTCGCATATTTCTTATACTTGATGGTCAGATTCTGGTCTTTTTTTGGTATGGATCACGTAGTAATGTGGTACCACACAGAAACAGTCTATGAAACCTGGTTTCGATGAATATTTTAGAGGATAACGCATGTTAGGTCTTGGTGAGGTCTTGGATTTACCCCCATCAGACTCATACTTTCGAATTCTTCACATACTTGTTGAGCAGATCCTGGGTTTTTTCTGGTTTGGAACACGTAGTAATGTTGTACGACACTCACACAGTCGATTAAACCTGGTTTCGATAAATATTTTAGAGGATAACGCATGTTAGGTCTAGGTTAGGTCTGGGATTTGCTCTCATTAGACTCATACTTTCGCATTCAACACATACTTGTGGAACAGAACCTGGGTTTTTTCTGGTTTGGATCACGCGGTAATGTGGGACCACACTGAAACAGTCGATTAAACCTGGTCTCGATCTATATTTTAGAGGATAACGCATGTAAGGTCTGGGTTAGGTCTGGGATTTGCCCTCTTCAGTCTCATACTTTCGCATTCTTCACATACTTCTTGAACAGATCCTCGGTTTTTTCCGGTTTGGATCACATAGTAATGTGGCACCACCCAGAAACAGTCGATTAAACCAGGTTTCGATCAATATTTTAGATGATAACGCATATTAGGTCTAGGTTAGGCCTGGCATTTGCCCCCATCAGGCTCATACTTTCGCATTCTTCACATACTTGTCGAACAGATCCTGAGATTTTTCTGCTTTGGATCACGTAGTAATGAGGTACCACACTTGTAGAGACGATTAAACCTGGGTCCGATCAATATTTTTGAGGATAACGCATGCTAGGTCTACGTTAGGTGTGGGATTTGCTCGCATCAGGCTCATACTTTCGCATGTTTCTCATACTTGATGGCCAGATTCTGGGCTTTTTTTGGCTTGGATCACGTGGTAATGTGGTATCACACTGAAACAGTCCATTAGACCCGGTTTCGATCAATATTTTAGAGGATAACGCATGTTAGGTCTAGGTTAGGCCTTGGATTTGCCCCATCAGGCTCATACTTTCGCATTCTTCACATACTTGTTGAACAGATTCTGGGTTTTTTCTGGTTTGGATCACGTAGTAATGTGGTACCGCACTGAAGCAGTCCATTAAACCTTGTTTCGATCAGTATTTTAGAGGATAACGCATGTTAGGTATATGTTAAGTCTGGGATTTGCACTCATCAGGATCATACTTTCGCATATTTCTCATTCTTGATGGCCAGATTCTGGACTTTTTTTGGCTTGGATCACGTAGTAATGTGTTACCACACTGAAACAGTCGACTAAACCTGGTCTCGATCAATATTTTAGAGGATAACGCATGTTAGGTCTGGATTAGGTCTGGCATTTGCCCTCATCTGCCTCATACATCCGCATTCTTCACATACTTCGTAAAGAGATCCTGGGGTTTTTCTGGTTTGGATCATATAGTAGTGTGGTATCACACTGAAGCAGTCGCTTAGACATGGTTTTGATCAATATTATAGAGGATAACTCATGTTAGGTCTGAGTTGGGTCTAGGATTTGCCCTCACCAGGCTCATTCTTTCGCATATTTCTCGTACTTGTTGGCCAGATCCTGGGCTCTTTCTGGTTTGGATCACATGATAATGTGGTACCACACTGAAACAGTCGACTAAACCTGGTCTCGATCAATATTTTAGAGGATAGCGCATGTTAGGTCTAGGTTAGGCCTTGGATTTGCCCCCATCAGACTCATACTTTCGAATTCTTCACATACTTGTTGATCAGATCCTGGGTTATTTCTGGTTTGGATCACGTAGTAATGTGGTACCACACTCAAACAGTCGATTAAACCTGGTTTCGATAATTGTTTTGAAGGATAACGCATGTTAGGTCTAGGTTAGCTCTGGGATTTGCTCTCATCAGGCTCATACTTTCGCATATTTCTCATACTTGTTTGCCAGATGCTGGGCTTTTTTTGGTTTGCATCACGTAGTAATGTTGGACCACACTGAACCAGTCGATTAAACCTGCTCTCCATCATTATTTTAGAGGATAACGCATGTTAGGTCTAGGTTAGGCCTTGGATTTGCCCCCATCAGGCTCATACTTTCGCATTCTTCACATACTTGTCGAACAGATCCTGAGATTTTTCTGCTTTGGATCACGTAGTAATGAGGTACCACACTGATAGAGACGATTAAACCTGGGTCCGATCAATATTTTTGAGGATAACGCATGCTAGGTCTAGGTTAGGCCTTAGATTTGCCACATCAGGCTCATACTTTGGCATTCTTCACATACTTGTTGAACAGATTCTGGGTTTTTCAGGTTTGGATCACGTAGTAATGTGGTACCGCACTGAAACAGTCCATTAAACCCTGTTTCGATCAGTATTTTAGAGGATAACGCATGTTAGGTCTATGTTAGGTCTGGGATTTGCACTCATCAGGCTCATACTTTCGCATATTTCTCATACTTGATGGCCAGATTCTGGACTTTTTTTGGCTTGGATCACGTAGTAAAGTGGTACCACACTGAAACAGTCGATTAAACCAGGTTTCGATCAATATTTTAGATGATAACGCATATTAGGGCTAGGTTAGGCCTGGCATTTGCCCCCATCAGGCTCATACTTTCGCATTCTTCACATACTTGTCGAACAGATCCTGAGATTTTTCTGCTTTGGATCACGTAGTAATGAGGTACCACACTTGTAGAGACGATTAAACCTGGGTCCGATCAATATTTTTGAGGATAACGCATGCTAGGTCTACGTTAGGTGTGGGATTTGCTCGCATCAGGCTCATACTTTCGCATGTTTCTCATACTTGATGGCCAGATTCTGGGCTTTTTTTGGCTTGGATCACGTGGTAATGTGGTATCACACTGAAACAGTCCATTAGACCCGGTTTCGATCAATATTTTAGAGGATAACGCATGTTAGGTCTAGGTTAGGCCTTGGATTTGCCCCATCAGGCTCATACTTTCGCATTCTTCACATACTTGTTGAACAGATTCTGGGTTTTTTCTGGTTTGGATCACGTAGTAATGTGGTACCGCACTGAAGCAGTCCATTAAACCTTGTTTCGATCAGTATTTTAGAGGATAACGCATGTTAGGTATATGTTAAGTCTGGGATTTGCACTCATCAGGATCATACTTTCGCATATTTCTCATTCTTGATGGCCAGATTCTGGACTTTTTTTGGCTTGGATCACGTAGTAATGTGTTACCACACTGAAACAGTCGACTAAACCTGGTCTCGATCAATATTTTAGAGGATAACGCATGTTAGGTCTGGATTAGGTCTGGCATTTGCCCTCATCTGCCTCATACATCCGCATTCTTCACATACTTCGTAAAGAGATCCTGGGGTTTTTCTGGTTTGGATCATATAGTAGTGTGGTATCACACTGAAGCAGTCGCTTAGACATGGTTTTGATCAATATTATAGAGGATAACTCATGTTAGGTCTGAGTTGGGTCTAGGATTTGCCCTCACCAGGCTCATTCTTTCGCATATTTCTCGTACTTGTTGGCCAGATCCTGGGCTCTTTCTGGTTTGGATCACATGATAATGTGGTACCACACTGAAACAGTCGACTAAACCTGGTCTCGATCAATATTTTAGAGGATAGCGCATGTTAGGTCTAGGTTAGGCCTTGGATTTGCCCCCATCAGACTCATACTTTCGAATTCTTCACATACTTGTTGATCAGATCCTGGGTTATTTCTGGTTTGGATCACGTAGTAATGTGGTACCACACTCAAACAGTCGATTAAACCTGGTTTCGATAAATGTTTTGAAGGATAACGCATGTTAGGTCTAGGTTAGCTCTGGGATTTGCTCTCATCAGGCTCATACTTTCGCATATTTCTCATACTTGTTTGCCAGATGCTGGGCTTTTTTTGGTTTGCATCACGTAGTAATGTTGGACCACACTGAACCAGTCGATTAAACCTGCTCTCCATCATTATTTTAGAGGATAACGCATGTTAGGTCTAGGTTAGGCCTTGGATTTGCCCCCATCAGGCTCATACTTTCGCATTCTTCACATACTTGTCGAACAGATCCTGAGATTTTTCTGCTTTGGATCACGTAGTAATGAGGTACCACACTGATAGAGACGATTAAACCTGGGTCCGATCAATATTTTTGAGGATAACGCATGCTAGGTCTAGGTTAGGCCTTAGATTTGCCACATCAGGCTCATACTTTGGCATTCTTCACATACTTGTTGAACAGATTCTGGGTTTTTCAGGTTTGGATCACGTAGTAATGTGGTACCGCACTGAAACAGTCCATTAAACCCTGTTTCGATCAGTATTTTAGAGGATAACGCATGTTAGGTCTATGTTAGGTCTGGGATTTGCACTCATCAGGCTCATACTTTCGCATATTTCTCATACTTGATGGCCAGATTCTGGACTTTTTTTGGCTTGGATCACGTAGTAAAGTGGTACCACACTGAAACAGTCGATTAAACCAGGTTTCGATCAATATTTTAGATGATAACGCATATTAGGGCTAGGTTAGGCCTGGCATTTGCCCCCATCAGGCTCATACTTTCGCATTCTTCACATACTTGTCGAACAGATCCTGAGATTTTTCTGCTTTGGATCACGTAGTAATGAGGTACCACACTGATAGAGACGATTAAACCTGGGTCCGATCAATATTTTTGAGGATAACGCATGCTAGGTCTACGTTAGGTGTGGGTTTTGCTCGCATCAGGCTCATACTTTCGCATATTTCTCATACTTGATGGCCAGATTCTGGACTTTTTTTGGCTTGGATCACGTAGTAAAGTGGTACCACACTGAAACAGTCGACTAAACCAGGTCTCGATCAATATTTTAGAGGATAACGCATGTTAGGTCTAGGTTAGGCCTTGGATTTGCCCCATCAGGCTCATACTTTCGCATTCTTCAGATACTTGTTTGCCAGATCCTGGCCTTTTTTTGGTTTGGATAACGTAGTAATGTGGGAACACACTGAACCAGTCGATTAAACCTGGTCTCGATCAATATTTTAGAGGATAACGCATGTTAGGTCTAGGTTAGGCCTTGGATTTGCCCTCATTAGACTCATACTTTCGCATTCAACACATACTTGTGGAACAGAACCTGGGTTTTTTCTGGTTTGGATCACGTGGTAATGTGGGACCACACTGAAACAGTCGATTAAACCTGGTCTCGATCTATATTTTAGAGGATAACGCGTGTAAGGTCTGGGTTAGGTCTGGGATTTGCCCTCCTCAGTCTCAAACTTTCGCATTCTTCACATACTTCTTGAACAGATCCTCGGTTTTTTCTGGTTTGGATCACATAGTAATGTGGCACCACCCAGAAACAGTCGATTAAACCAGGTTTCGATCAATATTTTAGATGATAACGCATATTAGGGCTAGGTTAGGCCTGGCATTTGCCCCCATCAGACTCATACTTTCGCATTCTTCACATACTTGTTGAACAGATCCTGAGATTTTTCTGCTTTGGATCACGTAGTAATGAGGTACCACAATGATAGAGACGATTAAACCTGGGTCCGATCAATATTTTTGAAGATAACGCATGCTAGGTCTAGGTTAGGCCTTGGATTTGCCCCATCAGGCTCATACTTTGGCATTCTTCACATACTTGTTGATCAGATTCTGGGTTTTTCAGGTTTGGATCACGTAGTAATGTGGTACCGCACTGAAACAGTCCATTAAACCCTGTTTCGATCAGTATTTTAGAGGATAACGCATGTTAGGTCTATGTTAGGTCTGGGATTTGCACTCATCAGGCACATACTTTCGCATTCTTCACATACTTGTTTGCCAGATCCTGGCCTTTTTTTGGTTTGGATAACGTAGTAATGTGGGACCACACTGAACCAGTCGATTAAACCTGGTCTCGATCAATATTTTAGAGGATAACGCATGTTAGGGCTAGGTTAGGCCTGGCATTTGCCCCCATCAGACTCATGCTTTCGCATTCTTCACATACTTGTTGAACAGATTCTGGGTTTTTCAGGTTTGGATCACGTAGTAATGTGGTACCGCACTGAAACAGTCCATTAAACCCTGTTTCGATCAGTATTTTAGAGGATAACGCATGTTAGGTCTATGTTAGGTCTGGGATTTGCACTCATCAGGCTCATATTTTCGCATATTTCTCATACTTGATGGCCAGATTCTGGACTTTTTTTGGCTTGGATCACGTAGTGAAGTGGTACCACACTGAAACAGTCGACTAAACCAGGTCTCGATCAATATTTTAGAGGATAACGCATGTTAGGTCTAGGTTAGGCCTTGGATTTGCCCCCGTCAGTATCATGCTTTCGCATTCTTCACGTACTTGTCGAACTGATCCTGGGATCTTACTGCTTTGGATCACGTAGTAATGTGGTACCACACTGAAAGAGACGATTAAAACTGGTTCCGATCAATATTTCTGAGGATAACGCATGCTAGGTCTACGTTAGGTGTGGGATTTGCTCGCATCAGGCTCATACTTTCGCATATTTCTCATACTTGATGGCCAGATTCTGGGCTTTTTCTGGTTTGTATCACGTAGTAATGTGGTACCACACTCAAACAGTCTATGAAACCTGGTTTCGATGAATATTTTAGAGAATAACGCATGTTAGGTCTAGGTTCGGCCTTGGATTTGCCCCCGTCAGTATCATGCTTTCGAATTCTTCACATACTGGTTGAACAGATCCTGGGTTTTTTCTGGTTTGGAACACGTAGTAATGTTGTACGACACTCACACAGTGGATTAAACCTGGTTTCGATAAATATTTTAGAGGATAACGCATGTTAGGTCTAGGTGAGGCCTTGGATTTTTCCCCCATCAGACTCATACTTTCGAATTCTTCACATACTTGTTGAACAGATCCTGGGTTTTTTCTGGTTTGGATCACGTAGTAATGTTGTACGACACTCAAACAGTCGATTAAACCTGGTTTCGATAAATATTTTAGAGGATAACGCATGTTAGGTCTAGGTTAGGTCTGGGATTTGCTCTCATCAGGCTCATACTTTCGCATTTTTCGCATACCTTGTTGACCAGATCCTGGGCTTCTTCTGGTTTGGATCACGTGGTAATGTGGTACCACACTGAAACAGTCAATTAAACCTAGTCTGGGTCAACATTTCAAAGGATAACGCATGTTAGGTCTGGGTTAGGTCTGTGATTTGCCCTCATGAGGCTCATACTTCCGCATATTTCTCATACTTGTTTGCCAGATCCTGGGCTTTTTCTGGTATGGAGCACGTAGTAATGTGGGACCACACTGAAACAGTCGATTAAACCTGGTCACGATCAATATTTTAGAGGATAGCGCATGTTAGGTCTAGGTTAGGCCTTGGATTTGCCCCCATTAGACTCATACTTTCGCATTCAACACATACTTGTGGAACAGAACCTGGGTTTTTTCTGGTTTGGATCACGTGGTAATGTGGGACCACACTGAAACAGTCGATTAAACCTGGTCTCGATCTATATTTTAGAGGATAACGCATGTAAGGTCTGGGTTAGGTCTGGGATTTGCCCTCTTCAGTCTCATACTTTCGCATTCTTCACATACTTCTTGAACAGATCCTCGGTTTTTTCCGGTTTGGATCACATAGTAATGTGGCACCACCCAGAAACAGTCGATTAAACCAGGTTTCGATCAATATTTTAGATGATAACGCATATTAGGTCTAGGTTAGGCCTGGCATTTGCCCCCATCAGGCTCATACTTTCGCATTCTTCACATACTTGTCGAACAGATCCTGAGATTTTTCTGCTTTGGATCACGTAGTAATGAGGTACCACACTGATAGAGACGATTAAACCTGGGTCCGATCAATATTTTTGAGGATAACGCATGCTAGGTCTACGTTAGGTGTGGGATTTGCTCGCATCAGGCTCATACTTTCGCATATTTCTCATACTTGATGGCCAGATTCTGGGCTTTTTTTGGCTTGGATCACGTGGTAATGTGGTATCACACTGAAACAGTCCATTAGACCCGGTTTCGATCAATATTTTAGAGGATAACGCATGTTAGGTCTAGGTTAGGCCTTGGATTTGCCCCATCAGGCTCATACTTTCGCATTCTTCACATACTTGTTGAACAGATTCTGGGTTTTTTCTGGTTTGGATCACGTAGTAATGTGGTACCGCACTGAAGCAGTCCATTAAACCTTGTTTCGATCAGTATTTTAGAGGATAACGCATGTTAGGTATATGTTAGGTCTGGGATTTGCACTCATCAGGATCATACTTTCGCATATTTCTCATACTTGATGGCCAGATTCTGGACTTTTTTTGGCTTGGATCACGTAGTAATGTGTTACCACACTGAAACAGTCGACTAAACCTGGGCTCGATCAATATTTTAGAGGATAACGAATGTTAGGTCTGGATTAGGTCTGGGATTTGCCCTCATCTGTCTCATACATCCGCATTCTTCACATACTTCGTAAAGAGATCCTGGGGTTTTTCTGGTTTGGATCATATAGTAGTGTGGTATCACACTGAAGCAGTCGCTTAAACATGGTTTTGATCAATATTATAGAGGATAGCGCATGTTAGGTCTAGGTTAGGCCTTGGATTTGCCCCCATCAGACTCATACTTTCGAATTCTTCACATACTTGTTGATCAGATCCTGGGTTATTTCTGGTTTGGATCACGTAGTAATGTGGTACCACACTCAAACAGTCGATTAAACCTGGTTTCGATAAATGTTTTGAAGGATAACGCATGTTAGGTCTAGGTTAGCTCTGGGATTTGCTCTCATCAGGCTCATACTTTCGCATATTTCTCATACTTGTTTGCCAGATGCTGGGCTTTTTTTGGTTTGCATCACGTAGTAATGTTGGACCACACTGAACCAGTCGATTAAACCTGCTCTCGATCAATATTTTAGAGGATAACGCATGTTAGGTCTAGGTTAGGCCTTGGATTTGCCCCCATTAGACTCATACTTTCGCATTCTTCACATACTTGTGGAACAGAACCTGGGTTTTTTCTGGTTTGGATCACATGGTAATGTGGGACCACACTGAAACAGTCGATTAAACCTGGTCTCGATCTATATTTTAGATGATAACGCATATTAGGGCTAGGTTAGGCCTGGCATTTGCCCTCATCTGTCTCATACATCCGCATTCTTCACATACTTCGTAAAGAGATCCTGGGGTTTTTCTGGTTTGGATCATATAGTAGTGTGGTATCACACTGAAGCAGTCGCTTAGACATGGTTTTGATCAATATTATAGAGGATAACTCATGTTAGGTCTGAGTTGGGTCTAGGATTTGCCCTCACCAGGCTCATTCTTTCGCATATTTCTCGTACTTGTTGGCCAGATCCTGGGCTCTTTCTGGTTTGGATCACATGATAATGTGGTACCACACTGAAACAGTCGACTAAACCTGGTCTCGATCAATATTTTAGAGGATAGCGCATGTTAGGTCTAGGTTAGGCCTTGGATTTGCCCCCATTAGACTCATACTTTCGCATTCAACACATACTTGTGGAACAGAACCTGGGTTTTTTCTGGTTTGGATCACGTGGTAATGTGGGACCACACTGAAACAGTCGATTAAACCTGGTCTCGATCTATATTTTAGAGGATAACGCATGTAAGGTCTGGGTTAGGTCCGGGATTTGCCCTCCTCAGTCTCAAACTTTCGCATTCTTCACATACTTCATGAACAGATCCTCGGTTTTTTCTGGTTTGGATCACATAGTAATGTGGCACCACCCAGAAACAGTCGATTAAACCAGGTTTCGATCAATATTTTAGATGATAACGCATATTAGGGCTAGGTTAGGCCTGGCATTTGCCCCCATCAGACTCATACTTTCGCATTCTTCACATACTTGTCGAACAGATCCTGAGATTTTTCTGCCTTTGGATCACGTAGTAATGAGGTACCACACTGATAGAGACGATTAAACCTGGGTCCGATCAATATTTTTGAGGATAACGCATGCTAGGTCTAGGTTAGGCCTTGGATTTGCCACATCAGGCTCATACTTTGGCATTCTTCACATACTTGTTGAACAGATTCTGGGTTTTTCAGGTTTGGATCACGTAGTAATGTGGTACCGCACTGAAACAGTCCATTAAACCTTGTTTCGATCAGTATTTTAGAGGATAACGCATGTTAGGTCTAGGTTAGGTCTGGGATTTGCTCTCATTAGACTCATACTTTCGCATTCAACACATACTTGTGGAACAGAACCTGGGTTTTTTCTGGTTTGGATCACGCGGTAATGTGGGACCACACTGAAACAGTCGATTAAACCTGGTCTCGATCTATATTTTAGAGGATATCGCATGTAAGGTCTGGGTTAGGTCTGGGATTTGCCCTCTTCAGTCTCATACTTTCGCAATCTTCACATACTTCTTGAACAGATCCTCGGTTTTTTCCGGTTTGGATCACATAGTAATGTGGCACCACCCAGAAACAGTCGATTAAACCAGGTTTCGATCAATATTTTAGATGATAACGCATATTAGGTCTAGGTTAGGCCTGGCATTTGCCCCCATCAGGCTCATACTTTCGCATTCTTCACATACTTGTCGAACAGATCCTGAGATTTTTCTGCTTTGGATCACGTAGTAATGAGGTACCACACTGGTAGAGACGATTAAACCTGGGTCCGATCAATATTTTTGAGGATAACGCATGCTAGGTCTACGTTAGGTGTGGGATTTGCTCGCATCAGGCTCATACTTTCGCATATTTCTCATACTTGATGGCCAGATTCTGGGCTTTTTTTGGCTTGGATCACGTGGTAATGTGGTATCACACTGAAACAGTCCATTAGACCCGGTTTCGATCAATATTTTTGAGGATAACGCATGCTAGGTCTAGGTTAGGCCTTTGATTTGCCCCCGTCAGAATCATACTTTCGCATTCTTCACATACTTGTCGAACAGATCCTGAGATTTTTCTGCTTTGGATCACGTAGTAATGAGGTACCACACTGATAGAGACGATTAAACCTGGGTCCGATCAATATTTTTGAGGATAACGTATGCTAGGTCTAGGTTAGGCCTTGGATTTGCCCCCATTAGACTCATACTTTCGCATTCAACACATACTTGTGGAACAGAACCTGGGTTTTTTCTGGTTTGGATCACATGGTAATGTGGGACCACACTGAAACAGTCGATTAAACCTGGTCTCGATCTATATTTTAGAGGATAACGCATGTAAGGTCTGGGTTAGGTCTGGGATTTGCCCTCCTCAGTCTCAATCTTTCACATTCCTCACATACTTCTTGAACAGATCCTCGGTTTTTTCTGGTTTGGATCACATAGTAATGTGGCACCACCCAGAAACAGTCGATTAAACCAGGTTTCGATCAATATTTTAGATGATAACGCATGTTAGGGCTAGGTTAGGCCTGGCATTTGCCCCCATCAGACTCATGCTTTGGCATTCTTCACATACTTGTTGAACAGATTCTGGGTTTTTCAGGTTTGGATCACGTAGTAATGTGGTACCGCACTGAAACAGTCCATTAAACCCTGTTTCGATCAGTATTTTAGAGGATAACGCATGTTAGGTCTATGTTAGGTCTGGGATTTGCACTCATCAGGCTCATACTTTCGCATATTTCTCATACATGATGGCCAGATTGTGGACTTTTTTTGGCTTGGATCACGTAGTAAAGTGGTACCACACTGAAACAGTCGACTAAACCAGGTCTCGATCAATATTTTAGAGGATAACGCATGTTAGGTCTAGGTTAGGCCTTGGATTTGCCCCCGTCAGAATAATACTTTCGCATTCTTCACATACTTGTCGAACAGATCCTGAGATTTTTCTGCTTTGGATCACGTAGTAATGAGGTACCACACTGATAGAGACGATTAAACCTGGGTCCGATCAATATTTTTGAGGATAACGCATGCTAGGTCTACGTTAGGTGTGGGATTTGCTCGCATCAGGCTCATACTTTCGCATATTTCTCATACTTGATGGCCAGATTCAGGGCTTTTTTTGGCTTGGATCACGTAGTAATGTGGTATCACACTGAAACAGTCCATTAGACCTGGTTTCGATCAATATTTTAGAGGATAACGCATGTTAGGTCTGGGTTAGGCCTTGGATTTGCCCCATCAGGCTCATACTTTCGCATTCTTCACATACTTGTTTGCCAGATCCTGGCCTTTTTTTGGTTTGGATAACGTAGTAGTGTGGGACCACACTGAACCAGTCGATTAAACCTGGTCTCGATCAATATTTTAGAGGATAACGCATGTTAGGTCTAGGTTAGGCCTTGGATTTGCCCCCTTTAGACTCATACTTTCGCATTCAACACATACTTGTGGAACAGAACCTGGGTTCTTTCTGGTTTGGATCACGTGGTAATGTGGGACCACACTGAAACAGTCGATTAAACCTGGTCTCGATCTATATTTTAGAGGATAACGCGTGTAAGGTCTGGGTTAGGTCTGGGATTTGCCCTCCTCAGTCTGAAACTTTCGCATTCTTCACATACTTCTTGAACAGATCCTCGGTTTTTTCTGGTTTGGATCACATAGTAATGTGGCACCACCCAGAAACAGTCGATTAAACCAGGTTTCGATCAATATTTTAGATGATAACGCATATTAGGGCTAGGTTAGGCCTGGCATTTGCCCCCATCAGACTCATGCTTTCGCATTCTTCACATACTTGTTGAACAGATTCTGGGTTTTTCAGGTTTGGATCACGTAGTAATGTGGTACCGCACTGAAACAGTCCATTAAACCCTGTTTCGATCAGTATTTTAGAGGATAACGCATGTTAGGTCTATGTTAGGTCTGGGATTTGCACTCATCAGGCTCATACTTTCGCATATTTCTCATACTTGATGGCCAGATTCTGGACTTTTTTTGGCTTGGATCACGTAGTAAAGTGGTACCACACTGAAACAGTCGACTAAACCAGGTCTCGATCAATATTTTAGAGGATAACGCATGTTAGGTCTAGGTTAGGCCTTGGATTTGCCCCCGTCAGTATCATGCTTTCGCATTCTTCACGTACTTGTCGAACTGATCCTGGGATCTTACTGCTTTGGATCACGTAGTAATGTGGTACCACACTGAAAGAGACGATTAAAACTGGTTCCGATCAGTATTTCTGAGGATAACGCATGCTAGGTCTACGTTAGGTGTGGGATTTGCTCGCATCAGGCTCATACTTTCGCATATTTCTTATACTTGATGGACAGATTCTGGTCATTTTTTGGTATGGATCACGTTGTAATGTGGTACCACACAGAAACAGTCTATGAAACCAGGTCTCGATCAATATTTTAGAGGATAACGCATGTTAGGTCTTGGTGAGGTCTTGGATTTACCCCCATCAGACTCATGCTTTCGCATTCTTCACGTACTTGTCGAACTGATCCTGGGATCTTACTGCTTTGGATCACGTAGTAATGTGGTACCACACTGAAAGAGACGATTAAAACTGGTTCCGATCAATATTTCTGAGGATAACGCATGCTAGGTCTACGTTAGGTGTGGGATTTGCTCGCATCAGGCTCATACTTTCGCATATTTCTCATACTTGATGGCCTGATTCTGGGCTTTTTCTGGTTTGTATCACGTAGTAATGTGGTACCACACTCAAACAGTCTATGAAACCTGGTTTCGATGAATATTTTAGAGAATAACGCATGTTAGGTCTAGGTTAGGCCTTGGATTTGCCCCCGTCAGTATCATGCTTTCGAATTCTTCACATACTTGTTTTACAGATCCTGGGTTTTTTCTGGTTTGGAACACGTAGTAATGTTGTACGACACTCACACAGTGGATTAAACCTGGTTTCGATAAATATTTTAGAGGATAACGCATGTTAGGTCTAGGTGAGGCCTTGGATTTTTCCCCCATCAGACTCATACTTTCGAATTCTTCACATACTTGTTGAACAGATCCTGGGTGTTTTCTGGTTTGGATCACGTAGTAATGTTGTACGACACTCAAACAGTCGATTAAACCTGGTTTCGATAAATATTTTAGAGGATAACGCATGTTAGGTCTATGTCAGGTCTGGGATTTGCTCTCATCAGGCTCATACTTTCGCATTTTTCGCATACTTTGTTGACCAGATCCTGGGCTTCTTCTGGTTTGGATCACGTGGTAATGTGGTACCACACTGAAACAGTCAATTAAACCTAGTCTGGGTCAACATTTCAAAGGATAACGCATGTTAGGTCTGGGTTAGGTCTGTGATTTGCCCTCATGAGGCTCATACTTCCGCATATTTCTCATACTTGTTTGCCAGATCCTGGGCTTTTTCTGGTATGGAGCACGTAGTAATGTGGGACCACACTGAAACAGTCGATTAAACCTGGTCTCGATCAATATTTTAGAGGATAACGCATGTTAGGTCTAGGTTAGGCCTTGGATTTGCCCCCATTAGACTCATACTTTCGCATTCAACACATACTTGTGGAACAGAACCTGGGTTTTTTCCGGTTTGGATCACGCGGTAATGTGGGACCACACTGAAACAGTCGACTAAACCTGGTCTCGATCAATATTTTAGAGGATAACGCATGTTAGGTCTGGATTAGGTCTGGGATTTGCCCTCATCTGTCTCATACATCCGCATTCTTCACATACATCGTAAAGAGATCCTGGGTTTTTTCTGGATTGGATCATATAGTAGTGTGGTATCACACTGAAGCAGTCGCTTAAACATGGTTTTGATCAATATTATAGAGGATAACTCATGTTAGGTCTGAGTTGGGTCTAGGATTTGCCCTCACCAGGCTCATTCTTTCGCATATTTCTCGTACTTGTTGGCAAGATCCTGGGCTCTTTCTGGTTTGGATCACATGATAATGTGGTACCACACTGAAAGAGACCATTAAACTTGGTTTCGATCAATATTTTAGAGGACAACGCATGTTAGGTCTAGGTTAGGTCTGGGATTTGCTCTCATCAGGCTCATACTTTCGCATTTTTCGCATACTTTGTTGACCAGATCCTGGGCTTCTTCTGGTTTGGATCACGTGGTAATGTGGTACCACACTGAAACAGTCAATTAAACCTAGTCTGGGTCAACATTTCAAAGGATAACGCATGTTAGGTCTGGGTTAGGTCTGTGATTTGCCCTCATGAGGCTCATACTTCCGCATATTTCTCATACTTGTTTGCCAGATCCTGGGCTTTTTCTGGTATGGAGCACGTAGTAATGTGGGACCACACTGAAACATTCGATTAAACCTGGTCTCGATCAATATTTTAGAGGATAACGCATGTTAGGTCTAGGTTAGGCCTTGGATTTGCCCCCATTAGACTCATACTTTCGCATTCAACACATACTTGTGGAACAGAACCTGGGTTTTTTCCTGTTTGGATCACATAGTAACGTGGCACCACCCAGAAACAGTCGATTAAACCAGGTTTCGATCAATATTTTAGATGATAACGCATATTAGGTCTAGGTTTGGCCTGGCATTTGCCCCCATCAGGCTCATACTTTCGCATTCTTCACATACTTGTAGAACAGATTCTGGGTTTTTTCTGGATTGGATCACGTAGTAATGTGGTACCGCACTGAAGCAGTCCATTAAACCTTGTTTCGATCAGTATTTTAGAGGATAACGCATGTTAGGTATATGTTAGGTCTGGGATTTGCACTCATCAGGATCATACTTTCGCATATTTCTCATACTTCATGGCCAGATTCTGGGCTTTTTTTGGCTTGGATCACGTAGTATTGCGGTACCACACTGAAACAGTCGATTAAACCTGGTTTCGATAAATATTTTAGAGGATAACGCATGTTAGGTCTAGGTTAGGTCTGGGATTTGCTCTCATCAGGCTCATACTTTCGCATTTTTCGCATACCTTGTTGACCAGATCCTGGGCTTCTTCTGGTTTGGATCACGTGGTAATGTGGTACCACACTGAAACAGTCAATTAAACCTAGTCTGGGTCAACATTTCAAAGGATAACGCATGTTAGGTCTGGGTTAGGTCTGTGATTTGCCCTCATGAGGCTCATACTTCCGCATATTTCTCATACTTGTTTGCCAGATCCTGGGCTCTTTCTGGTTTGGATCACATGATAATGTGGTACCACACTGAAACAGTCGACTAAACCTGGTCTCGATCAATATTTTAGAGGATAGCGCATGTTAGGTCTAGGTTAGGCCTTGGATTTGCCCCCATTAGACTCATACTTTCGCATTCAACACATACTTGTGGAACAGAACCTGGGTTTTTTCTGGTTTGGATCACGTGGTAATGTGGGACCACACTGAAACAGTCGATTAAACCTGGTCTCGATCTATATTTTAGAGGATAACGCATGTAAGGTCTGGGTTAGGTCCGGGATTTGCCCTCCTCAGTCTCAAACTTTCGCATTCTTCACATACTTCATGAACAGATCCTCGGTTTTTTCTGGTTTGGATCACATAGTAATGTGGCACCACCCAGAAACAGTCGATTAAACCAGGTTTCGATCAATATTTTAGATGATAACGCATATTAGGGCTAGGTTAGGCCTGGCATTTGCCCCCATCAGACTCATACTTTCGCATTCTTCACATACTTGTCGAACAGATCCTGAGATTTTTCTGCCTTTGGATCACGTAGTAATGAGGTACCACACTGATAGAGACGATTAAACCTGGGTCCGATCAATATTTTTGAGGATAACGCATGCTAGGTCTAGGTTAGGCCTTGGATTTGCCACATCAGGCTCATACTTTGGCATTCTTCACATACTTGTTGAACAGATTCTGGGTTTTTCAGGTTTGGATCACGTAGTAATGTGGTACCGCACTGAAACAGTCCATTAAACCTTGTTTCGATCAGTATTTTAGAGGATAACGCATGTTAGGTCTAGGTTAGGTCTGGGATTTGCTCTCATTAGACTCATACTTTCGCATTCAACACATACTTGTGGAACAGAACCTGGGTTTTTTCTGGTTTGGATCACGCGGTAATGTGGGACCACACTGAAACAGTCGATTAAACCTGGTCTCGATCTATATTTTAGAGGATATCGCATGTAAGGTCTGGGTTAGGTCTGGGATTTGCCCTCTTCAGTCTCATACTTTCGCAATCTTCACATACTTCTTGAACAGATCCTCGGTTTTTTCCGGTTTGGATCACATAGTAATGTGGCACCACCCAGAAACAGTCGATTAAACCAGGTTTCGATCAATATTTTAGATGATAACGCATATTAGGTCTAGGTTAGGCCTGGCATTTGCCCCCATCAGGCTCATACTTTCGCATTCTTCACATACTTGTCGAACAGATCCTGAGATTTTTCTGCTTTGGATCACGTAGTAATGAGGTACCACACTGGTAGAGACGATTAAACCTGGGTCCGATCAATATTTTTGAGGATAACGCATGCTAGGTCTACGTTAGGTGTGGGATTTGCTCGCATCAGGCTCATACTTTCGCATATTTCTCATACTTGATGGCCAGATTCTGGGCTTTTTTTGGCTTGGATCACGTGGTAATGTGGTATCACACTGAAACAGTCCATTAGACCCGGTTTCGATCAATATTTTTGAGGATAACGCATGCTAGGTCTAGGTTAGGCCTTTGATTTGCCCCCGTCAGAATCATACTTTCGCATTCTTCACATACTTGTCGAACAGATCCTGAGATTTTTCTGCTTTGGATCACGTAGTAATGAGGTACCACACTGATAGAGACGATTAAACCTGGGTCCGATCAATATTTTTGAGGATAACGTATGCTAGGTCTAGGTTAGGCCTTGGATTTGCCCCCATTAGACTCATACTTTCGCATTCAACACATACTTGTGGAACAGAACCTGGGTTTTTTCTGGTTTGGATCACATGGTAATGTGGGACCACACTGAAACAGTCGATTAAACCTGGTCTCGATCTATATTTTAGAGGATAACGCATGTAAGGTCTGGGTTAGGTCTGGGATTTGCCCTCCTCAGTCTCAATCTTTCACATTCCTCACATACTTCTTGAACAGATCCTCGGTTTTTTCTGGTTTGGATCACATAGTAATGTGGCACCACCCAGAAACAGTCGATTAAACCAGGTTTCGATCAATATTTTAGATGATAACGCATGTTAGGGCTAGGTTAGGCCTGGCATTTGCCCCCATCAGACTCATGCTTTGGCATTCTTCACATACTTGTTGAACAGATTCTGGGTTTTTCAGGTTTGGATCACGTAGTAATGTGGTACCGCACTGAAACAGTCCATTAAACCCTGTTTCGATCAGTATTTTAGAGGATAACGCATGTTAGGTCTATGTTAGGTCTGGGATTTGCACTCATCAGGCTCATACTTTCGCATATTTCTCATACATGATGGCCAGATTGTGGACTTTTTTTGGCTTGGATCACGTAGTAAAGTGGTACCACACTGAAACAGTCGACTAAACCAGGTCTCGATCAATATTTTAGAGGATAACGCATGTTAGGTCTAGGTTAGGCCTTGGATTTGCCCCCGTCAGAATAATACTTTCGCATTCTTCACATACTTGTCGAACAGATCCTGAGATTTTTCTGCTTTGGATCACGTAGTAATGAGGTACCACACTGATAGAGACGATTAAACCTGGGTCCGATCAATATTTTTGAGGATAACGCATGCTAGGTCTACGTTAGGTGTGGGATTTGCTCGCATCAGGCTCATACTTTCGCATATTTCTCATACTTGATGGCCAGATTCAGGGCTTTTTTTGGCTTGGATCACGTAGTAATGTGGTATCACACTGAAACAGTCCATTAGACCTGGTTTCGATCAATATTTTAGAGGATAACGCATGTTAGGTCTGGGTTAGGCCTTGGATTTGCCCCATCAGGCTCATACTTTCGCATTCTTCACATACTTGTTTGCCAGATCCTGGCCTTTTTTTGGTTTGGATAACGTAGTAGTGTGGGACCACACTGAACCAGTCGATTAAACCTGGTCTCGATCAATATTTTAGAGGATAACGCATGTTAGGTCTAGGTTAGGCCTTGGATTTGCCCCCTTTAGACTCATACTTTCGCATTCAACACATACTTGTGGAACAGAACCTGGGTTCTTTCTGGTTTGGATCACGTGGTAATGTGGGACCACACTGAAACAGTCGATTAAACCTGGTCTCGATCTATATTTTAGAGGATAACGCGTGTAAGGTCTGGGTTAGGTCTGGGATTTGCCCTCCTCAGTCTGAAACTTTCGCATTCTTCACATACTTCTTGAACAGATCCTCGGTTTTTTCTGGTTTGGATCACATAGTAATGTGGCACCACCCAGAAACAGTCGATTAAACCAGGTTTCGATCAATATTTTAGATGATAACGCATATTAGGGCTAGGTTAGGCCTGGCATTTGCCCCCATCAGACTCATGCTTTCGCATTCTTCACATACTTGTTGAACAGATTCTGGGTTTTTCAGGTTTGGATCACGTAGTAATGTGGTACCGCACTGAAACAGTCCATTAAACCCTGTTTCGATCAGTATTTTAGAGGATAACGCATGTTAGGTCTATGTTAGGTCTGGGATTTGCACTCATCAGGCTCATACTTTCGCATATTTCTCATACTTGATGGCCAGATTCTGGACTTTTTTTGGCTTGGATCACGTAGTAAAGTGGTACCACACTGAAACAGTCGACTAAACCAGGTCTCGATCAATATTTTAGAGGATAACGCATGTTAGGTCTAGGTTAGGCCTTGGATTTGCCCCCGTCAGTATCATGCTTTCGCATTCTTCACGTACTTGTCGAACTGATCCTGGGATCTTACTGCTTTGGATCACGTAGTAATGTGGTACCACACTGAAAGAGACGATTAAAACTGGTTCCGATCAGTATTTCTGAGGATAACGCATGCTAGGTCTACGTTAGGTGTGGGATTTGCTCGCATCAGGCTCATACTTTCGCATATTTCTTATACTTGATGGACAGATTCTGGTCATTTTTTGGTATGGATCACGTTGTAATGTGGTACCACACAGAAACAGTCTATGAAACCAGGTCTCGATCAATATTTTAGAGGATAACGCATGTTAGGTCTTGGTGAGGTCTTGGATTTACCCCCATCAGACTCATGCTTTCGCATTCTTCACGTACTTGTCGAACTGATCCTGGGATCTTACTGCTTTGGATCACGTAGTAATGTGGTACCACACTGAAAGAGACGATTAAAACTGGTTCCGATCAATATTTCTGAGGATAACGCATGCTAGGTCTACGTTAGGTGTGGGATTTGCTCGCATCAGGCTCATACTTTCGCATATTTCTCATACTTGATGGCCAGATTCTGGGCTTTTTCTGGTTTGTATCACGTAGTAATGTGGTACCACACTCAAACAGTCTATGAAACCTGGTTTCGATGAATATTTTAGAGAATAACGCATGTTAGGTCTAGGTTAGGCCTTGGATTTGCCCCCGTCAGTATCATGCTTTCGAATTCTTCACATACTTGTTTTACAGATCCTGGGTTTTTTCTGGTTTGGAACACGTAGTAATGTTGTACGACACTCACACAGTGGATTAAACCTGGTTTCGATAAATATTTTAGAGGATAACGCATGTTAGGTCTAGGTGAGGCCTTGGATTTTTCCCCCATCAGACTCATACTTTCGAATTCTTCACATACTTGTTGAACAGATCCTGGGTGTTTTCTGGTTTGGATCACGTAGTAATGTTGTACGACACTCAAACAGTCGATTAAACCTGGTTTCGATAAATATTTTAGAGGATAACGCATGTTAGGTCTATGTCAGGTCTGGGATTTGCTCTCATCAGGCTCATACTTTCGCATTTTTCGCATACTTTGTTGACCAGATCCTGGGCTTCTTCTGGTTTGGATCACGTGGTAATGTGGTACCACACTGAAACAGTCAATTAAACCTAGTCTGGGTCAACATTTCAAAGGATAACGCATGTTAGGTCTGGGTTAGGTCTGTGATTTGCCCTCATGAGGCTCATACTTCCGCATATTTCTCATACTTGTTTGCCAGATCCTGGGCTTTTTCTGGTATGGAGCACGTAGTAATGTGGGACCACACTGAAACAGTCGATTAAACCTGGTCTCGATCAATATTTTAGAGGATAACGCATGTTAGGTCTAGGTTAGGCCTTGGATTTGCCCCCATTAGACTCATACTTTCGCATTCAACACATACTTGTGGAACAGAACCTGGGTTTTTTCCGGTTTGGATCACGCGGTAATGTGGGACCACACTGAAACAGTCGACTAAACCTGGTCTCGATCAATATTTTAGAGGATAACGCATGTTAGGTCTGGATTAGGTCTGGGATTTGCCCTCATCTGTCTCATACATCCGCATTCTTCACATACATCGTAAAGAGATCCTGGGTTTTTTCTGGATTGGATCATATAGTAGTGTGGTATCACACTGAAGCAGTCGCTTAAACATGGTTTTGATCAATATTATAGAGGATAACTCATGTTAGGTCTGAGTTGGGTCTAGGATTTGCCCTCACCAGGCTCATTCTTTCGCATATTTCTCGTACTTGTTGGCAAGATCCTGGGCTCTTTCTGGTTTGGATCACATGATAATGTGGTACCACACTGAAAGAGACCATTAAACTTGGTTTCGATCAATATTTTAGAGGACAACGCATGTTAGGTCTAGGTTAGGTCTGGGATTTGCTCTCATCAGGCTCATACTTTCGCATTTTTCGCATACTTTGTTGACCAGATCCTGGGCTTCTTCTGGTTTGGATCACGTGGTAATGTGGTACCACACTGAAACAGTCAATTAAACCTAGTCTGGGTCAACATTTCAAAGGATAACGCATGTTAGGTCTGGGTTAGGTCTGTGATTTGCCCTCATGAGGCTCATACTTCCGCATATTTCTCATACTTGTTTGCCAGATCCTGGGCTTTTTCTGGTATGGAGCACGTAGTAATGTGGGACCACACTGAAACATTCGATTAAACCTGGTCTCGATCAATATTTTAGAGGATAACGCATGTTAGGTCTAGGTTAGGCCTTGGATTTGCCCCCATTAGACTCATACTTTCGCATTCAACACATACTTGTGGAACAGAACCTGGGTTTTTTCCTGTTTGGATCACATAGTAACGTGGCACCACCCAGAAACAGTCGATTAAACCAGGTTTCGATCAATATTTTAGATGATAACGCATATTAGGTCTAGGTTTGGCCTGGCATTTGCCCCCATCAGGCTCATACTTTCGCATTCTTCACATACTTGTAGAACAGATTCTGGGTTTTTTCTGGATTGGATCACGTAGTAATGTGGTACCGCACTGAAGCAGTCCATTAAACCTTGTTTCGATCAGTATTTTAGAGGATAACGCATGTTAGGTATATGTTAGGTCTGGGATTTGCACTCATCAGGATCATACTTTCGCATATTTCTCATACTTCATGGCCAGATTCTGGGCTTTTTTTGGCTTGGATCACGTAGTATTGCGGTACCACACTGAAACAGTCGATTAAACCTGGTTTCGATAAATATTTTAGAGGATAACGCATGTTAGGTCTAGGTTAGGTCTGGGATTTGCTCTCATCAGGCTCATACTTTCGCATTTTTCGCATACCTTGTTGACCAGATCCTGGGCTTCTTCTGGTTTGGATCACGTGGTAATGTGGTACCACACTGAAACAGTCAATTAAACCTAGTCTGGGTCAACATTTCAAAGGATAACGCATGTTAGGTCTGGGTTAGGTCTGTGATTTGCCCTCATGAGGCTCATACTTCCGCATATTTCTCATACTTGTTTGCCAGATCCTGGGCTTTTTCTGGTATGGAGCACGTAGTAATGTGGGACCACACTGAAACAGTCGATTAAACCTGGTCACGATCAATATTTTAGAGGATAACGCATGTTAGGTCTAGGTTAGGCCTTGGATTTGCCCCCATTAGACTCATACTTTCGCATTCAACACATACTTGTGGAACAGAACCTGGGTTTTTTCTGGTTTGGATCACGCGGTAATGTGGGACCACACTGAAACAGTCGATTAAACCTGGTCTCGATCTATATTTTAGAGGATAACGCATGTAAGGTCTGGGTTAGGTCTGGGATTTGCCCTCTTCAGTCTCATACTTTCGCATTCTTCACATACTTCTTGAACAGATCCTCGGTTTTTTCCGGTTTGGATCACATAGTAATGTGGCACCACCCAGAAACAGTCGATTAAACCAGGTTTCGGTCAATATTTTAGATGATAACGCATATTAGGTCTAGGTTAGGCCTGGCATTTGCCCCCATCAGGCTCATACTTTCGCATTCTTCACATACTTGTCGAACAGATCCTGAGATTTTTCTGCTTTGGATCACGTAGTAATGAGGTACCACACTGATAGAGACGATTAAACCTGGGTCCGATCAATATTTTTGAGGATAACGCATGCTAGGTCTACGTTAGGTGTGGGATTTGCTCGCATCAGGCTCATACTTTCGCATATTTCTCATACTTGATGGCCAGATTCTGGGCTTTTTTTGGCTTGGATCACGTGGTAATGTGGTATCACACTGAAACAGTCCATTAGACCCGGTTTCGATCAATATTTTAGAGGATAACGCATGTTAGGTCTAGGTTAGGCCTTGGATTTGCCCCATCAGGCTCATACTTTCGCATTCTTCACATACTTGTTGAACAGATTCTGGGTTTTTTCTGGTTTGGATTACGTAGTAATGTGGTACCGCACTGAAGCAGTCCATTAAACCTTGTTTCGATCAGTATTTTAGAGGATAACGCATGTTAGGTATATGTTAGGTCTGGGATTTGCACTCATCAGGATCATACTTTCGCATATTTCTCATACTTGATGGCCAGATTCTGGGCTTTTTTTGGCTTGGATCACGTGGTAATGTGGTATCACACTGAAACAGTCCATTAGACCCGGTTTCGATCAATATTTTAGAGGATATCGCATGTTAGGTCTAGGTTAGGCCTTGGATTTGCCCCATCAGGCTCATACTTTCGCATTCTTCACATACTTGTTGAACAGATTCTGGGTTTTTTCTGGTTTGGATCACGTAGTAATGTGGTACCGCACTGAAAGAGACCATTAAACTTGGTTTCGATCAATATTTTAGAGGTTAGCACATGTTAGGTCTAGGTTAGGCCTTGGATTTGCCCCCATTAGACTCATACTTTCGCATTCAACACATACTTGTGGAACAGAACCTGGGTTTTTGCTGGTTTGGATCACATAGTAATGTGGCACCACCCAGAAACAGTCGATTAAACCAGGTTTCGATCAATATTTTAGATGATAACACATGTTAGGTCTAGGTTAGCTCTGGGATTTGCTCTCATCAGGCTCATACTTTCGCATATTTCTCATTCTTGTTGGCCAGATCCTGGGCTTTCACTGGTTTGGATCACGTAGTAATGTGGTACCACACTCACACAGTCGATTAAACCTGGTTTCGATAAATATTTTAGAGGATAACGCATGTTAGGTCTAGGTTAGGCCTTGGATTTGCCCCCATCAGACTCATACTTTCGAATTCTTCACATACTTGTTTGCCAGATCCTGGGCTTTTTTTGGTTTGTATCACGTAGTAATGTGGGACCACACTGAACCAGTCGATTAAACCTGGTCTCGATCAATATTTTAGAGGATAACGCATGTTAGGTCTAGGTTAGGCCTTGGATTTGCCCCCATTAGACTCATACTTTCGCATTCAACACATACTTGTGGAACAGAACCTGGGTTTTTTCTGGTTTGGATCACATAGTAATGTGGCACCACCCAGAAACAGTCGATTAAACCAGGTTTCGATCAATATTTAAGATGATAACGCATATTAGGGCTAGGTTAGGCCTGGCATTTGCCCCCATCAGACTCATGCCTTCGCATTCTTCACATACTTGTTGAACAGATTCTGGGTTTTTCAGGTTTGGATCACGTAGTAATGTGGTACCGCACTGAAACAGTCCATTAAACCTTGTTTCGATCAGTATTTTAGAGGATAACGCATGTTAGGTCTATGTTAGGTCTGGGATTTGCACTCATCAGGCTCATACTTTCGCATATTTCTCATACTTGATGGCCAGATTCTGGACTTTTTTTGGCTTGGATCACGTAGTAAAGTGGTACCACACTGAAACAGTCGATTAAACCAGGTTTCGATCAATATTTTAGATGATAACGCATATTAGGGCTAGGTTAGGCCTGGCATTTGCCCCCATCAGGCTCATACTTTCGCATTCTTCACATACTTGTCGAACAGATCCTGAGATTTTTCTGCTTTGGATCACGTAGTAATGAGGTACCACACTGATAGAGACGATTAAACCTGGGTCCGATCAATATTTTTGAGGATAACGCATGCTAGGTCTACGTTAGGTGTGGGATTTGCTCGCATCAGGCTCATACTTTCGCATATTTCTCATACTTGATGGCCAGATTCTGGGCTTTTTTTGGCTTGGATCACGTAGTAATGTGGTATCACACTGAAACAGTCCATTAGACCTGGTTTCGATCAATATTTTAGAGGATAACGCATGTTAGGTCTAGGTTAGGCCTTGGATTTGCCCCACCAGGCTCATACTTTCGCATTCTTCACATACTTGTTTGCCAGATCCTGGCCTTTTTTTGGTTTGGATAACGTAGTAATGTGGGACCACACTGAACCAGTCGATTAAACCTGGTCTCGATCAATATTTTAGAGGATAACGCATGTTAAGTCTAGGTTAGGCCTTGGATTTGACCCCATTAGACTCATACTTTCGCATTCAACACATACTTGTGGAACAGAACCTGGGTTTTTTCTGGTTTGGATCACGTGGTAATATGGGACCACACTGAAACAGTCGACTAAACCTGGTCTCGATCAATATTTTAGAGGATAACGCATGTTAGGTCTGGATTAGGTCTGGGATTTGCCCTCATCTGTCTCATACATCCGCATTCTTCACATACTTCGTAAAGAGATCCTGGGTTTTTTCTGGTTTGCATCATATAGTAGTGTGGTATCACACTGAAGCAGTCGCTTAAACATGGTTTTGATCAATATTATAGAGGATAACTCATGTTAGGTCTGAGTTGGGTCTAGGATTTGCCCTCACCAGGCTCATTCTTTCGCATATTTCTCGTACTTGTTGGCCAGATCCTGGGCTCTTTCTGGTTTGGATCACATGATAATGTGGTACCACACTGAAAGAGACCATTAAACTTGGTTTCGATCAATATTTTAGAGGTTAACACATGTTAGGTCTAGGTTAGGTCTGGGATTTGCACTCATCAGGCTCATACTTTCGCATATTTCTCATACTTCATGGCCAGATTCTGGGCTTTTTTTGGCTTGGATCACGTAGTAATGTGGTACCACACTGAAACAGTCGACTAAACCTGGTCTCGATCAATATTTTAGAGGATAGCGCATGTTAGGTCTAGGTTAGGCCTTGGATTTGCCCCCATCAGACTCATACTTTCGAATTCTTCACATACTTGTTGATCAGATCCTGGGTTATTTCTGGTTTGGATCACGTAGTAATGTGGTACCACACTCAAACAGTCGATTAAACCTGGTTTCGATAAATGTTTTAAAGGATAACGCATGTTAGGTCTAGGTTAGCTCTGGGATTTGCTCTCATCAGGCTCATACTTTCGCATATTTCTTATACTTGATGGTCAGATTCTGGTCTTTTTTTGGTATGGATCACGTAGTAATGTGGTACCACACAGAAACAGTCTATGAAACCTGGTTTCGATGAATATTTTAGAGGATAACGCATGTTAGGTCTAGGTGAGGTCTTGGATTTACCCCCATCAGACTCATACTGTCGAATTCTTCACATACTTGTTGAACAGATCCTGGGTTTTTTCTGGTTTGGAACACGTAGTAATGTTGTACAACACTCACACAGTCTATGAAACCTGGTTTCGATGAATATTTTAGAGGATAACGCATGTTAGGCCTAGGTGAGGTCTTGGATTTACCCCCATCAGACTCATACTTTCGCATTCTTCACATACTTGTGGAACAGAACCTTTTTTTTTTTTTCTTTTTTTTTTTTTTGTCGTGGGGAAAATCTTCGAAAGACTCCCTCCCACCTCCTTGGGGAGAGGTGGGAGGGGTGTGTGGGATTCCCCGCGCCCGTACAACGACAGGCGCGGGACCTACCCACTAAAAACCCCACGGTGACCCTTCGGCACGCTTTGGGAGGATACCGGGAATCGCTCGAAGCATTCTTCCGGTATCCTCCCCGTGCCCGCGCTTTCGCGCCCATCCCCTGGGGGGACAATCGGTCCCCCCAGTAGACACCCTGCCTCATAGCGGCGGGACGGGGCCACTCCATCCCGCCGCTATCCGTCCCGGGGCCGCGTTTAGTGGCGGCTGCGAGCCCCAACTCGCAACCGCCCGCGACTCCGTTTCCACCCCTCGGCGGCCGGGCGTTCATGGCCGCACCAGACCGCCGAGGGTGCCTCCCCTTGCGTCGGACCGGTAGGGGGAGGCACTCCTACCCCCAACCGGTCCGACCCGGCGCCGCCTGACGGGAGGAGGGTCCCCTCAGGACCCCCCTCCCAGCCTAGGTCATCCGCCACGCCGAGGCGGCCGCCCGCGACGCCTCGCGACCGGGCGACGACCTCGGGCCACCGCACGAGCGCAAGCTTCAGCGCGCCGCTGAAGCTCGCGCTCCCTCCCCGCGGCCTCCTTCTGCAACATTACGTTCTCGCAGAAGGAGGCCACGGCCCTCCACTTCTCCTCGCTGCCGAGCATGGCGCGCACCACGCCCGGCAGCGAGACATCCCGCCCGACGACGCCGACCAGGACACGGCGCTCCCCCTCCCACGCGGGGCATACCTCCAGGGTATGATCCGCCGTGTCCTGCTCAGCGTCGCAGTGGCAGCAACGCGCCGTCGGCTCCTTCCCTATCCGGCACAGGTATCTTCCGAAGCTGCCATGCCCGGAAAATACCTGTGCCATCCGGTAGGTGAGGCTGCCATGGCCTCTGTCCAGCCACTCCTTCAGGAGTGGCCGAACCGCCCCGACAGTCCGGTGCCCCGCGGTTGGCAGAGCCAGCCGCTCCTGCCACGCGAGCAACACGGACTGCCGGGCCTGGCGCTTCAAATCGCCCCAAGCAGGTTCCTGCCCGCCCGGGACCGCCCCCAACCCCGCGCGACGGTCGACGCGGTGCCGGTACATCACCGCGTGTGACCGCGCGAGCAGGTCCATGGGCGGCATCCCCGCTAGAACCGTCGCCGCCTCATGTGACATGGTCCGATACCCGCGGACGACCCTGAGCGCCATGCGCCTCTGCACCCGACGCAGCATAGTCATGCTGCGCCGGGAGGCAGCCAGGTCGTCCGCCCAGACGGGGGCCCCGTATAGGGCCACCGACTGGACCATTGCCACATAGAGGCGACGAATTCGGCCCGCCGGGCCCCCCAGGTTGGGCAGGATCCGGCCCAGAGCCGCAACCATCCTTTCCAGCCGGGGGACCAGGCAGCGGAAATGCTCCTCGAAACGCCAGTGGCTATCGAGGATCAGCCCTAGATACCTGATCTGGGGCTTCACCTCGATGTCAGCCCCACCCACCCGGATCAGAGGGGGTGGCGGATCCTGCCGAGGTGAATGAAACGCAATCACCTCGGTCTTATGGACCGCCACCGTCATCCCCATCCCCCTGATCCGGTCGACGACGCGTTGCGACCCCTCCTCCGCGCGACGCATGGCCCTCCCCCAGTGCGCCCCGACGGCCAGCAGCAGTGTGTCATCCGCATAACACACCGTGCTGACGCCGTCGGGGAGGCCGGCCCGCAACACCGAGTCGTACGCGATGTTCCACAGGAGTGGCCCGAGGACCGACCCCTGCGGAACACCGCAGTACACCTCCCTCCGCATATCACCATCCCGGCCCGGATACTCGATCCACCTGCCGCGGAGATAATCCCCGACGACCGCCCTGAGACAAGGGGGGACCCGATGATATTCGAGTCCCCTCCTTATCTCTTCCCAGGGGAGGGTGTTAAAGGCATTGGCAATATCCAAGGATATTGCCAATGCCACCCCTCCCCGGGAGACGGCCGCCTCCGAGAGGGCCCTCACACGACCTATCGCGTCGATAGTCGATCGGCCCCCCCGGAAACCGAACTGGCAGTCGGCCAGACCGGGATCACCCCGCGACAGGTGCTCGACGAGGCGGGCAGCAATCACCCGCTCGAAGAGCTTGCCCACCTCGTCGAGGAGACAAATGGGCCGGTATGCGGAGGGAGACTCCGCGGGCCGACCCTCCTTCCGGAGGAGGACCATCCTCGCCACCTTCCAACTGGGGGGGAATCGCCCGTCCCTCAGGCAGCGGTCGAACAACCGCCTGAGGTCGGCCCCAAGGACGCCCTGGGTCAAGACCCAAACCCGGCCGGGCACACCATCCGGACCCGGGGCCGTGTTACGAACCCCGAGCCGTCTGATGGCCGCTGCCAGCTCCTCCTGCGTGACCCCCAGCTCGGCCGTCCACTCCACTGGGACAGCCGCCGCCGCCGGAGGACGCGGTCCCCTCTCCCCAATTGGGAAGAGTGTATTGACCACGTCCTCCAGCAGCCGGGGGTCAAGACCCTCGGTGACGGGGGGCGCCCACGGGCGGAGCTTATTCAGCACCACCTTATATGGGCGCCCCCATGGATCGTCATCAAGGGTCTGGAGGAGCTCCTTCCATGCCTGGGTCTTGGCCCGTTTGATGGCGACCTGCAGAGCAACCCGCGCCACGCGGCATGCTCCATACAGGTCATCAGCTGCCCTCGCTCGCGCCACGCCGTCGCCTGTACGTTGACGACGGCGCGCGCGGGTGTACTGGCGTCGGGCGCGGACAGTCGCGACTCGCAACTCCGCGATCGCGTCCGACCACCAGTACACCGCCCGGCGAGGAGAAGCCCGCCCGACCCGAGGCATCGCCGCGTCGCAAATACCCGCGACCAATGCCCCGAGCCGGGCGACCTCCTCCTCTATGCTCGGCAACTCGGCCGCTCCCTGCGGCCAAGTTGCAGCGAGGGCAGCTGCCATCAGGGCGTCCTTGTCCAGGCGCCGAAGCGCCCAGCGGCGTGGTGGGGCGCCACGCACGCGGCCGTGTCGGGATGCACTCGCGGCGGCAGAGACCTCCATCCGGATGTACCGGTGATCGGAGAGTGTCTCTGCCCCCGCGACCACGTGCCAACCCGACACCATGCGCACGGCGTTGGGGGTCGCGAATCCAACATCCACGATGGACCCCCCATATCGCCGCACGCATGTGTGCTCCGACCCCCGGTTCAATACCCGGAGGTCGAGCCCCGCCGCCCAATCGCCCAGGATCCCGCCGCGAACGGTGGTCCTGGGGGATCCCCAAGCCACCGACTTGGCATTAAAATCCCCCAGGACCAGCACCGGCCGGGCCGCGTAGCGCTGCACGCATGCCGCGACCTCGGCCAAGTACAGCTCGAACGCAGCGTGACCGCTACGGGGCGAAATGTAGCACCCCACCACAGCGACTCCCCCCCAGTCCACGGCGACGAATCCCCGACCGCGCTCCAACAAGGAGAACGGTGGGGACCCGTCGCCCCCTCCCCATACCGTCGCCACCAAGCCGTCCGCGTCGCCCACCCAATGAGGGTGATCAGGGACGCGGTACGGCTCGGCGGCGACCGCCAGGCCAACCCCCCACTCCGCGAGGACTTGGGACATCAAGTCCTGTGCCGCGCGGCAGTGGTTGAGGTTGGCCTGGAGGAGGAGGCGGGGCGGCATTAATTAATGGCTGCGCCAGCCTCCTCCCGTGGAACAGAACCTGGGTTTTTTCTGGTTTGGAGCACATGGTAATGTGGGACCACACTGAAACAGTCGATTAAACCTGGTCTCGATCTATATTTTAGAGGATAACGCATGTAAGGTCTGGGTTAGGTCTGGGATTTGCCCTCCTCAGTCTGAATCTTTCGCATTCCTCACATACTTCTTGAACAGATCCCCGGTTTTTTCTGGTTTGGATCGCATAGTAATGTGGCACCACCCAGAAACAGTCGATTAAACCAGGTTTCGATCAATATTTTAGAGGATAACGCATGTTAGGTCTAGGTGAGGCCTTGGATTTTTCCCCCATCAGACTCATACTTTCGAATTCTTCACATACTTGTTGAACAGATCCTGGGTTTTTTCTGGTTTGGATCACGTAGTAATGTGGTACCACACTCACACAGTCGATTAAACCTGGTTTCGATACATATTTTAGAGGATAACGCATGTTAGGTCTAGGTTAGGCCTTGGATTTGCCCCCATCAGACTCATACTTTCGCATTCTTCACATACTTGTGGAACAGAACCTGGGTTTTTTCTGGTTTGGAGCACATGGTAATGTGGGACCACACTGAAACAATCGATTAAACCTGGTCTCGATCTATATTTTAGAGGATAACGCATGTAAGGTCTGGGTTAGGTCTGGGATTTGCCCTCCTCAGTCTCAATCTTTCGCATTCCTCACATACTTCTTGAACAGATCCTCGGTTTTTTCTGGTTTGGATCGCATAGTAATGTGGCACCACCCAGAAACAGTCGATTAAACCAGGTTTCGATCAATATTTTAGATGATAACGCATATAAGGGCTAGGTTAGGCCTGGCATTTGCCCCCATCAGACTCAACCTTTTGCATTCTTCACATACTTGTCGAACAGATCCTGAGATTTTTCTGCTTTCGATCACGTAGTAATGAGGTACCACACTGATAGAGACGATTAAACCTGGGTCCGATCAATATTTTTGAGGATAACGCATGCTAGGTCTACGTTAGGTGCGGGATTTACTCGCATCAGGCTCATACTTTCGCATATTTCTCATACACGATGGCCAGATTCTGGGCTTTTTTTGGCTTGGATCACGTAGTAATGTGGTATCACACTGAAACAGTCCATTAGACCTGGTTTCGATCAATATTTTAGAGGATAACGCATGTTAGGTCTAGGTTAGGCCTTGGATTTGCCCCATCAGGCTCATACTTTCGCATTCTTCACATACTTGTTTGCCAGATCCTGGCCTTTTTTTGGTTTGGATAACGTAGTAATGTGGGACCACACTGAACCAGTCGATTAAACCTGGTCTCGATCAATATTTTAGAGGATAACGCATGTTAGGTCTAGGTTAGGCCTTGGATTTGCCCCCATTAGACTCATACTTTCGCATTCAACACATACCTGTTGAACAGATCCTGGGTTATTTCTAGTTTGGATCACGTAGTAATGTGGTACAACACTGAAACAGTCAATGAAACCTGGTTTCGATGAATATTTTAGAGGATAACGCATGTTAGGTCTAGGTAAGGTCTGGGATTTGCTCTCATCAGGCTCATACTTTCGTATATTTCTCATTCTTGTTGACCAGATCCTGGGCTTCTTCTGGTTTGGATCACGTGGTAATGTGGTACCACACTGAAACAGTCAATTAAACCTAGTCTGGGTCAACATTTCAAAGGATAACGCATGTTAGGTCTGGGTTAGGTCTCTGATTTGCCCTCATGAGGCTCATACTTTCGCATATTTCTTATACTTGTTTGCCAGATCCTGGGCTTTTTTTGGTTTGCATCACGTAGTAATGTGGTACCACACTGAAGCAGTCCACTAAACCTGGTTTCGATAAATATTTTAGAGGACAACGCATGTTAGGTCTATGTTAGGTCTGGGATTTGCTCCCATTAGGCTCATACATTCACATTTTCCGGATACTTGTTGGCCAGATCCCGGGCTTTTTCTGGTTTGGATCGCGTGGTAATGTGGTATCACACTGAAACAGTCCATTAAACCAGGTTTCGATAAATATTTTAGAGGATAACGCATGTTAGGTCTGGGTTAGGTCTAGGATTTGCCCTCATCAAGCCCATACTTTCGCTTATTTCTCTTACTCGATGGCCAGATTCTGGGCTTTTTCTGGTTTGGATCACGTAGTAATGTGGTACCACACTCAAACAGTCAATGAAACCTGGTTTCGATGAATATTTTAGAGGATAACGCATGTTAGGTCTAGGTTACTTCTGGGATTTGCTCTCATCAGGCTGATACTTTCGTATATTTCTCATTCTTGTCGGCCAGATCCTGGGCTTTCACTGGCTTGGATCGCGTGGTAATGTGGTACCACACTCAAGCAGTCGATTAAACCTGGTTGCGATGAATATTTTAGAGGATAACGCATGTTAGGTCTAGGTAAGGTCTGGGATTTGCTCTCATCAGGCTCATACTTTCGTATATTTCTCATTCTTGTTGGCCAGATCCTGGGCATTCACTGGTTTGGATCACGTAGTAATGTGGTACAACACTGAAACAGTCGATTAAACCTGGTCTCGATCAATATTTTAGAGGATAACGCATGTTAGGTCTAGGTTAGGCCTTGGATTTGCCCCCATTAGACTCATACTTTCGCATTCAACACATACTTGTGGAACAGAACCTGGGTTATTTCTAGTTTGGATCACGTGGTAATGTGGAACAACACTGAAACAGTCGATTAAACCTGGTCTCGATCTATATTTTAGAGGATAACGCATGTTAGGTCAGGGTTAGGTCTGGGATTTGCACTCATCAGCTCATACTTTCGCATATTTCTCATACTTGATGGCCAGATTCTGGGCTTTTTTTGGCTTGGATCACGTAGTAATGTGGTACCACACTGAAACAGTCGACTAAACCTGGTCTCGATCAATAATTTAGAGGATAGCGCATGTTAGGTCTAGGTTAGGCCTTGGATTTGCCCCCATCAGACTCATACTTTCGAATTCTTCACATACTTGTTGAACAGAACCTGGGTTTTTTCTGGTTTGGATCACGTAGTGATGTGGTACCACACTCAAACAGTCGATTACACCTGGTTTCGATAAATGTTTTAGAGGATAACGCTTGTAAGGTCTAGGTTAGGGCTGGGATTTGCTCTCACCAGGCTCATACTTTCGCATATTTCTCATTCTTGTTGGCCAGATCCTAGGCTTCCAATGGTTTGGATCACGTAGTAATCTGGTACCACACTGAAACAGTCAATTCAACCTGGTCTCCATAAATATTTTAGAGGATAACGCATGTTAGGTCTGGGTTAGGTCTAGGATTTGCCCTCATCAGGCTCATACTTTCGCATCTTTCGCATACTTTGTTGACCAGATCCTGGGCTTCTTCTGGTTTGGATCACGTGGTAATGTGGCACCACACTGAAACAGTCAATTAAACCTAGTCTGGGTCAACATTTCAAAGGATAACGCATGTTAGGTCTGGGTTAGGTCTGTGATTTACCCTCATGAGGCTCATACTTTCACATATTTCTTATACTTGTTTGCCAGATCCTGGGCTTTTTTTGGTTTGGATCACGTAGTAATGTGGTACCACACTGAAGCAGTCCACTAAACCTGGTTTCGATCAATATTTTAGAGGACAACGCATGTTAGGTCCATGTTAGGTCTGGGATTTGCTCCCATTAGGCTCATACATTCACATTTTCCGCATACTTGTTGGCCAGATCCCGGGCTTTTTCTGGTTTGGATCGCGTGGTAATGTGGTATCCCACTGAAGCAGTCCATTAAACCTGGTTTCGATAAATATTTTAGAGGATAACGCATGTTAGGTCTGGCTTAGGTCTAGGATTTGCCCTCATCAAGCCCATACTTTCGCTTATTTCTCTTACTTGATGGCCAGATTCTGGGCTTTTTCTGGTTTGGATCACGTGGTAATGTGGTACCACACTGAAACAGTCAATTAAACCTAGTCTGGGTCAACATTTCAAAGGATAACGCATGTTAGTTCTGGGTTAGGTCTGTGATTTGCCCTCATGAGGCTTATACTTTCGCATATTTCCCATACTTGTTTGCCAGATCCTGGGTTTTTTTCTGGTTTGGATCTCGTAATAATGTGGGTCCACACTGACGCAGTCGATTAAACCTGGTCTCGATCAATATTTTTGAGGATAACGCATGTTAGGTCTAGGTTAGGCCTTGGATTTGCCCCCATTAGACTCATACTTTCGCATTCAACACATACTTGTGGAACAGAACCTGGGTTATTTCTAGTTTGGATCACGTGGTAATGTGGGACAACACGGAAACAGTCGACTAAACCTGGTTCCGATCAATATTTTTGAGGATAACGCATGCTAGGTCTACGTTAGGTGTGGGGTTTGCTCGCATCAGGCTCATACTTTCGCATTCTTCACATACTTCTTGAACAGATCCTGGGTTTTTTCTGGTTTGGATCATATAGTAGTGTGGCATCACACTGAAACAGTCGCCTAAACATGGTTTTGATCAATATTATAGAGGATAACTCATGTTAGGTCTGACTTGGGTCTAGGATTTGCCCTCACCAGGCTCATTCTTTCGCATATTTCTCGTACATGTTGGCCAGATCGTGGGCTCTTTCTGGTTTGGATCACATGATAATGTGGTACCACACTGAAAGAGACCATTAAACTTGGTTTCGATCAATATTTTAGAGGTTAACACATGTTAGGTCTAGGTTAGGTCTGGGATTTGCACTCATCAGCTCATACTTTCGCATATTTCTCATACTTGATGGCCAGATTCTGGGCTTTTTTTGGCTTGGATCACGTAGTAATGTGGTACCACACCGAAACAGTCGACTAAACCTGGTCTCGATCAATAATTTAGAGGATAGCGCATGTTAGGTCTAGGTTAGGCCTTGGATTTACCCCCATCAGACTCATACTTTCGAATTCTTCACATACTTGTTGAACAGAACCTGGGTTTTTTCTGGTTTGGATCACGTAGTAATGTGGTACCACACTCAAACAGTCGATTACACCTGGTTTCGATAAATGTTTTAGAGGATAACGCATGTTAGGTCTAGGTGAGGCCTTGGATTTTTCCCCCATCAGACTCATACTTTCGCATATTTCTCATTCTTGTTGGCCAGATCCTAGGCTTCCAATGGTTTGGATCACGTAGGAATCTGGTACCACACTGAAGCAGTCCACTAAACCTGGTTTCGATCAATATTTTAGAGGACAACGCATGTTAGGTCTATGTTAGGTCTGAGATTTGCTCCCATTAGGCTCATACATTCACATTTTCCGGATACTTGTTGGCCAGATCCCGGGCTTTTTCTGGTTTGGATCGCGTGGTAATGTGGTATCACACTGAAACAGTCCATTAAACCTGGTTTCGATAAATATTTTAGAGGATAACGCATGTTAGGTCTGGGTTAGGTCTAGGATTTGCCCTCATCAAGCCCATACTTTCGCTTATTTCTCTTACTCGATGGCCAGATTCTGGGCTTTTTCTGGTTTGGATCACGTAGTAATGTGGTACCACACTCAAACAGTCAATGAAACCTGGTTTCGATGAATATTTTAGAGGATAACGCATGTTAGGTCTAGGTTACTTCTGGGATTTGCTCTCATCAGGCTGATACTTTCGTATATTTCTCATTCTTGTCGGCCAGATCCTGGGCTTTCACTGGCTTCGATCGCGTGGTAATGTGGTACCACACTCAAGCAGTCGATTAAACCTGGTTTCGATGAATATTTTAGAGGATAACGCATGTTAGGTCTAGGTAAGGTCAGGGATTTGCTCTCATCAGGGTCATACTTTCGTATATTTCTCATTCTTGTTGGCCAGATCCTGGGCATTCACTGGTTTGGATCACGTGGTAATGTGGGACCACACTGAAACAGTCGATTGAACCTGGTCTCGATCTATATTTTAGAGGATAACGCATGTAAGGTCTGGGTTAGGTCTGGGATTTGCCCTCTTCAGTCTCATACTTTCGCATTCTTCACATACTTCTTGAACAGATCCTGGGTTTTTTCTGGTTTGGATCATATAGTAGTGTGGCATCACACTGAAACAGTCGCCTAAACATGGTTTTGATCAATATTATAGAGGATAACTCATGTTAGGTCTGACTTGGGTCTAGGATTTGCCCTCACCAGGCTCATTCTTTCGCATATTTCTCGTACATGTTGGCCAGATCCTGGGCTCTTTCTGGTTTGGATCACATGATAATGTGGTACCACACTGAAAGAGACCATTAAACTTGGTTTCGATCAATATTTTAGAGGTTAACACATGTTAGGTCTAGGTTAGGTCTGGGATTTGCACTCATCAGCTCATACTTTCGCATATTTCTCATACTTGATGGCCAGATTCTGGGCTTTTTTTGGCTTGGATCACGTAGTAATGTGGTACCACACTGAAACAGTCGACTAAACCTGGTCTCGATCAATAATTTAGAGGATAGCGCATGTTAGGTCTAGGTTAGGCCTTGGATTTGCCCCCATCAGACTCATACTTTCGAATTCTTCACATACTTGTTGAACAGATCCTGGGTTATTTCTGGTTTGGATCACGTAGTAATGTGGTACCACACTCAATCAGTCGATTAAACCAGGTTTCGATAAATGTTTTAAAGGATAACGCATGTTAGGTCTAGGTTAGCTCTGGGATTTGCTCTCATCAGGCTCATACTTTCGCATTTTTCGCATACTTTGTTGACCAGATCCTGGGCTTCTTCTGGTTTGGATCACGTGGTAATGTGGTTCCACACTGAAACAGTCAATTAAACCTAGTCAGGGTCAACATTTCAAAGGATAACGCATGTTAGGTCTGGGTTAGGTCTGTGATTTGCCCTCATGAGGCTTATACTTTCGCATATTTCCCATACCTGTTTGCCAGATCCTGGGTTTTTTTCTGGTTTGGATCTCGTAGTAATGTGGGTCCACACTGACGCAGTCGATTAAACCTTGTCTCGATCAATATTTTTGAGGATAACGCATGTTAGGTCCAGGTTAGGCCTTGGATTTGCCCCCATTAGACTCATACTTTCGCATTCAACACATACTTGTGGAACAGAACCTGGGTTATTTCTAGTTTGGATCACGTGGTAATGTGGGACAACACTGAAACAGTCGATTAAACCTGGTCTCGATTTATATTTTAGAGGATAGCGCATGTTAGGTCTAGGTTAGGCCTTGGATTTGCCCCCATCAGACTCATACTTTCGAATTCTTCACATACTTGTTGAACAGATCCTGGGTTATTTCTGGTTTGGATCACGTAGTAATGTGGTACCACACTCAATCAGTCGATTAAACCAGGTTTCGATAAATGTTTTAGAGGATAACGCATGTTAGGTCTGGGTTAGGTCTAGGATTTGCCCTCATCAAGCTCATACTTTCGCTTATTTCTCTTACTTGGTGGCCAGATTCTGGGCTTTTTCTGGTTTGGATCACGTAGTAATGTGGTACCACACTCAAACAGTCAATGAAACCTAGTTTCGATGAATATTTTAGAGGATAACGCATGTTAGGTCTTGGGTACGTCTGGGATTTGCTCTCATCAGGCTGATACTTTCGTATATTTCTCATTCTTGTCGGCCAGATCCTGGGCTTTCACTGGCTTGGATCACGTAGTAATGTGGTACCACACTCAAGCAGTCCACTAAACCTGGTTTCGATCAATATTTTAGAGGACAACGCATGTTAGGTCTATGTTAGGTCTCGGATTTGCTCTCATTAGGCTCATACATTCACATTTTCCGCAAACTTGTCGGCCAGATCCCGAGCTTTTTTTGGTTTGGATCACGTGGTAATGTGGGACCACACTGAAACAGTCGATTAAACCTGGTCTCGATCTATATTTTAGAGGATAACGCATGTAAGGTCTGGGTTAGGTCTGGGATTTGCCCTCCTCAGTCTGAATCTTTCGCATTCCTCACATACTTCTTGAACAGATCCCCGGTTTTTTCTGGTTTGGATCGCATAGTAATGTGGCACCACCCAGAAACAGTCGATTAAACCAGGTTTCGATCAATATTTTAGAGGATAACGCATGTTAGGTCTAGGTGAGGCCTTGGATTTTTCCCCCATCAGACTCATACTTTCGAATTCTTCACATACTTGTTGAACAGATCCTGGGTTTTTTCTGGTTTGGATCACGTAGTAATGTGGTACCACACTCACACAGTCGATTAAACCTGGTTTCGATACATATTTTAGAGGATAACGCATGTTAGGTCTAGGTTAGGCCTTGGATTTGCCCCCATCAGACTCATACTTTCGCATTCTTCACATACTTGTGGAACAGAACCTGGGTTTTTTCTGGTTTGGAGCACATGGTAATGTGGGACCACACTGAAACAGTCGATTAAACCTGGTCTCGATCTATATTTTAGAGGATAACGCATGTAAGGTCTGGGTTAGGTCTGGGATTTGCCCTCCTCAGTCTCAATCTTTCGCATTCCTCACATACTTCTTGAACAGATCCTCGGTTTTTTCTGGTTTGGATCGCATAGTAATGTGGCACCACCCAGAAACAGTCGATTAAACCAGGTTTCGATCAATATTTTAGATGATAACGCATATAAGGGCTAGGTTAGGCCTGGCATTTGCCCCCATCAGACTCAACATTTTGCATTCTTCACATACTTGTCGAACAGATCCTGAGATTTTTCTGCTTTCGATCACGTAGTAATGAGGTACCACACTGATAGAGACGATTAAACCTGGGTCCGATCAATATTTTTGAGGATAACGCATGCTAGGTCTACGTTAGGTGCGGGATTTACTCGCATCAGGCTCATACTTTCGCATATTTCTCATACACGATGGCCAGATTCTGGGCTTTTTTTGGCTTGGATCACGTAGTAATGTGGTATCACACTGAAACAGTCCATTAGACCTGGTTTCGATCAATATTTTAGAGGATAACGCATGTTAGGTCTAGGTTAGGCCTTGGATTTGCCCCCATTAGACTCATACTTTCGCATTCAACACATACCTGTTGAACAGATCCTGGGTTATTTCTAGTTTGGATCACGTAGTAATGTGGTACAACACTGAAACAGTCAATGAAACCTGGTTTCGATGAATATTTTAGAGGATAACGCATGTTAGGTCTAGGTAAGGTCTGGGATTTGCTCTCATCAGGCTCATACTTTCGTATATTTCTCATTCTTGTTGACCAGATCCTGGGCTTCTTCTGGTTTGGATCACGTGGTAATGTGGTACCACACTGAAACAGTCAATTAAACCTAGTCTGGGTCAACATTTCAAAGGATAACGCATGTTAGGTCTGGGTTAGGTCTCTGATTTGCCCTCATGAGGCTCATACTTTCGCATATTTCTTATACTTGTTTGCCAGATCCTGGGCTTTTTTTGGTTTGCATCACGTAGTAATGTGGTACCACACTGAAGCAGTCCACTAAACCTGGTTTCGATAAATATTTTAGAGGACAACGCATGTTAGGTCTATGTTAGGTCTGGGATTTGCTCCCATTAGGCTCATACATTCACATTTTCCGGATACTTGTTGGCCAGATCCCGGGCTTTTTCTGGTTTGGATCGCGTGGTAATGTGGTATCACACTGAAACAGTCCATTAAACCAGGTTTCGATAAATATTTTAGAGGATAACGCATGTTAGGTCTGGGTTAGGTCTAGGATTTGCCCTCATCAAGCCCATACTTTCGCTTATTTCTCTTACTCGATGGCCAGATTCTGGGCTTTTTCTGGTTTGGATCACGTAGTAATGTGGTACCACACTCAAACAGTCAATGAAACCTGGTTTCGATGAATATTTTAGAGGATAACGCATGTTAGGTCTAGGTTACTTCTGGGATTTGCTCTCATCAGGCTGATACTTTCGTATATTTCTCATTCTTGTCGGCCAGATCCTGGGCTTTCACTGGCTTGGATCGCGTGGTAATGTGGTACCACACTCAAGCAGTCGATTAAACCTGGTTGCGATGAATATTTTAGAGGATAACGCATGTTAGGTCTAGGTAAGGTCTGGGATTTGCTCTCATCAGGCTCATACTTTCGTATATTTCTCATTCTTGTTGGCCAGATCCTGGGCATTCACTGGTTTGGATCACGTAGTAATGTGGTACAACACTGAAACAGTCGATTAAACCTGGTCTCGATCAATATTTTAGAGGATAACGCATGTTAGGTCTAGGTTAGGCCTTGGATTTGCCCCCATTAGACTCATACTTTCGCATTCAACACATACTTGTGGAACAGAACCTGGGTTATTTCTAGTTTGGATCACGTGGTAATGTGGAACAACACTGAAACAGTCGATTAAACCTGGTCTCGATCTATATTTTAGAGGATAACGCATGTTAGGTCAGGGTTAGGTCTGGGATTTGCACTCATCAGCTCATACTTTCGCATATTTCTCATACTTGATGGCCAGATTCTGGGCTTTTTTTGGCTTGGATCACGTAGTAATGTGGTACCACACTGAAACAGTCGACTAAACCTGGTCTCGATCAATAATTTAGAGGATAGCGCATGTTAGGTCTAGGTTAGGCCTTGGATTTGCCCCCATCAGACTCATACTTTCGAATTCTTCACATACTTGTTGAACAGAACCTGGGTTTTTTCTGGTTTGGATCACGTAGTGATGTGGTACCACACTCAAACAGTCGATTACACCTGGTTTCGATAAATGTTTTAGAGGATAACGCTTGTAAGGTCTAGGTTAGGGCTGGGATTTGCCCTCATCAGGCTCATACTTTCGCATCTTTCGCATACTTTGTTGACCAGATCCTGGGCTTCTTCTGGTTTGGATCACGTGGTAATGTGGCACCACACTGAAACAGTCAATTAAACCTAGTCTGGGTCAACATTTCAAAGGATAACGCATGTTAGGTCTGGGTTAGGTCTGTGATTTACCCTCATGAGGCTCATACTTTCACATATTTCTTATACTTGTTTGCCAGATCCTGGGCTTTTTTTGGTTTGGATCACGTAGTAATGTGGTACCACACTGAAGCAGTCCACTAAACCTGGTTTCGATCAATATTTTAGAGGACAACGCATGTTAGGTCCATGTTAGGTCTGGGATTTGCTCCCATTAGGCTCATACATTCACATTTTCCGCATACTTGTTGGCCAGATCCCGGGCTTTTTCTGGTTTGGATCGCGTGGTAATGTGGTATCCCACTGAAGCAGTCCATTAAACCTGGTTTCGATAAATATTTTAGAGGATAACGCATGTTAGGTCTGGCTTAGGTCTAGGATTTGCCCTCATCAAGCCCATACTTTCGCTTATTTCTCTTACTTGATGGCCAGATTCTGGGCTTTTTCTGGTTTGGATCACGTGGTAATGTGGTACCACACTGAAACAGTCAATTAAACCTAGTCTGGGTCAACATTTCAAAGGATAACGCATGTTAGTTCTGGGTTAGGTCTGTGATTTGCCCTCATGAGGCTTATACTTTCGCATATTTCCCATACTTGTTTGCCAGATCCTGGGTTTTTTTCTGGTTTGGATCTCGTAATAATGTGGGTCCACACTGACGCAGTCGATTAAACCTGGTCTCGATCAATATTTTTGAGGATAACGCATGTTAGGTCTAGGTTAGGCCTTGGATTTGCCCCCATTAGATTCATACTTTCGCATTCAACACATACTTGTGGAACAGAACCTGGGTTATTTCTAGTTTGGATCACGTGGTAATGTGGGACAACACGGAAACAGTCGACTAAACCTGGTTCCGATCAATATTTTTGAGGATAACGCATGCTAGGTCTACGTTAGGTGTGGGGTTTGCTCGCATCAGGCTCATACTTTCGCATTCTTCACATACTTCTTGAACAGATCCTGGGTTTTTTCTGGTTTGGATCATATAGTAGTGTGGCATCACACTGAAACAGTCGCCTAAACATGGTTTTGATCAATATTATAGAGGATAACTCATGTTAGGTCTGACTTGGGTCTAGGATTTGCCCTCACCAGGCTCATTCTTTCGCATATTTCTCGTACATGTTGGCCAGATCGTGGGCTCTTTCTGGTTTGGATCACATGATAATGTGGTACCACACTGAAAGAGACCATTAAACTTGGTTTCGATCAATATTTTAGAGGTTAACACATGTTAGGTCTAGGTTAGGTCTGGGATTTGCACTCATCAGCTCATACTTTCGCATATTTCTCATACTTGATGGCCAGATTCTGGGCTTTTTTTGGCTTGGATCACGTAGTAATGTGGTACCACACCGAAACAGTCGACTAAACCTGGTCTCGATCAATAATTTAGAGGATAGCGCATGTTAGGTCTAGGTTAGGCCTTGGATTTACCCCCATCAGACTCATACTTTCGAATTCTTCACATACTTGTTGAACAGAACCTGGGTTTTTTCTGGTTTGGATCACGTAGTAATGTGGTACCACACTCAAACAGTCGATTACACCTGGTTTCGATAAATGTTTTAGAGGATAACGCATGTTAGGTCTAGGTGAGGCCTTGGATTTTTCCCCCATCAGACTCATACTTTCGCATATTTCTCATTCTTGTTGGCCAGATCCTAGGCTTCCAATGGTTTGGATCACGTAGGAATCTGGTACCACACTGAAGCAGTCCACTAAACCTGGTTTCGATCAATATTTTAGAGGACAACGCATGTTAGGTCTATGTTAGGTCTGAGATTTGCTCCCATTAGGCTCATACATTCACATTTTCCGGATACTTGTTGGCCAGATCCCGGGCTTTTTCTGGTTTGGATCGCGTGGTAATGTGGTATCACACTGAAACAGTCCATTAAACCTGGTTTCGATAAATATTTTAGAGGATAACGCATGTTAGGTCTGGGTTAGGTCTAGGATTTGCCCTCATCAAGCCCATACTTTCGCTTATTTCTCTTACTCGATGGCCAGATTCTGGGCTTTTTCTGGTTTGGATCACGTAGTAATGTGGTACCACACTCAAACAGTCAATGAAACCTGGTTTCGATGAATATTTTAGAGGATAACGCATGTTAGGTCTAGGTTACTTCTGGGATTTGCTCTCATCAGGCTGATACTTTCGTATATTTCTCATTCTTGTCGGCCAGATCCTGGGCTTTCACTGGCTTCGATCGCGTGGTAATGTGGTACCACACTCAAGCAGTCGATTAAACCTGGTTTCGATGAATATTTTAGAGGATAACGCATGTTAGGTCTAGGTAAGGTCAGGGATTTGCTCTCATCAGGGTCATACTTTCGTATATTTCTCATTCTTGTTGGCCAGATCCTGGGCATTCACTGGTTTGGATCACGTGGTAATGTGGGACCACACTGAAACAGTCGATTGAACCTGGTCTCGATCTATATTTTAGAGGATAACGCATGTAAGGTCTGGGTTAGGTCTGGGATTTGCCCTCTTCAGTCTCATACTTTCGCATTCTTCACATACTTCTTGAACAGATCCTGGGTTTTTTCTGGTTTGGATCATATAGTAGTGTGGCATCACACTGAAACAGTCGCCTAAACATGGTTTTGATCAATATTATAGAGGATAACTGATGTTAGGTCTGACTTGGGTCTAGGATTTGCCCTCACCAGGCTCATTCTTTCGCATATTTCTCGTACATGTTGGCCAGATCCTGGGCTCTTTCTGGTTTGGATCACATGATAATGTGGTACCACACTGAAAGAGACCATTAAACTTGGTTTCGATCAATATTTTAGAGGTTAACACATGTTAGGTCTAGGTTAGGTCTGGGATTTGCACTCATCAGCTCATACTTTCGCATATTTCTCATACTTGATGGCCAGATTCTGGGCTTTTTTTGGCTTGGATCACGTAGTAATGTGGTACCACACTGAAACAGTCGACTAAACCTGGTCTCGATCAATAATTTAGAGGATAGCGCATGTTAGGTCTAGGTTAGGCCTTGGATTTGCCCCCATCAGACTCATACTTTCGAATTCTTCACATACTTGTTGAACAGATCCTGGGTTATTTCTGGTTTGGATCACGTAGTAATGTGGTACCACACTCAATCAGTCGATTAAACCAGGTTTCGATAAATGTTTTAAAGGATAACGCATGTTAGGTCTAGGTTAGCTCTGGGATTTGCTCTCATCAGGCTCATACTTTCGCATTTTTCGCATACTTTGTTGACCAGATCCTGGGCTTCTTCTGGTTTGGATCACGTGGTAATGTGGTTCCACACTGAAACAGTCAATTAAACCTAGTCAGGGTCAACATTTCAAAGGATAACGCATGTTAGGTCTGGGTTAGGTCTGTGATTTGCCCTCATGAGGCTTATACTTTCGCATATTTCCCATACTTGTTTGCCAGATCCTGGGTTTTTTTCTGGTTTGGATCTCGTAGTAATGTGGGTCCACACTGACGCAGTCGATTAAACCTTGTCTCGATCAATATTTTTGAGGATAACGCATGTTAGGTCCAGGTTAGGCCTTGGATTTGCCCCCATTAGACTCATACTTTCGCATTCAACACATACTTGTGGAACAGAACCTGGGTTATTTCTAGTTTGGATCACGTGGTAATGTGGGACAACACTGAAACAGTCGATTAAACCTGGTCTCGATTTATATTTTAGAGGATAGCGCATGTTAGGTCTAGGTTAGGCCTTGGATTTGCCCCCATCAGACTCATACTTTCGAATTCTTCACATACTTGTTGAACAGATCCTGGGTTATTTCTGGTTTGGATCACGTAGTAATGTGGTACCACACTCAATCAGTCGATTAAACCAGGTTTCGATAAATGTTTTAGAGGATAACGCATGTTAGGTCTGGGTTAGGTCTAGGATTTGCCCTCATCAAGCTCATACTTTCGCTTATTTCTCTTACTTGGTGGCCAGATTCTGGGCTTTTTCTGGTTTGGATCACGTAGTAATGTGGTACCACACTCAAACAGTCAATGAAACCTAGTTTCGATGAATATTTTAGAGGATAACGCATGTTAGGTCTTGGGTACGTCTGGGATTTGCTCTCATCAGGCTGATACTTTCGTATATTTCTCATTCTTGTCGGCCAGATCCTGGGCTTTCACTGGCTTGGATCACGTAGTAATGTGGTACCACACTCAAGCAGTCCACTAAACCTGGTTTCGATCAATATTTTAGAGGACAACGCATGTTAGGTCTATGTTAGGTCTCGGATTTGCTCTCATTAGGCTCATACATTCACATTTTCCGCAAACTTGTCGGCCAGATCCCGAGCTTTTTTTGGTTTGGATCACGTGGTAATGTGGTACCACACTGAAACAGTCAATTAAACCTAGTCTGGGTCAACATTTCAAAGGATAACGCATGTTAGGTCTGGGTTAGGTCTGTGATTTGCCCTCATGAGGCTTATACTTTCGCATATTTCCCATACTTGTTTGCCAGATCCTGGGTTTTTTTCTGGTTTGGATCTCGTAGTAATGTGGGTCCACACTGACGCAGTCGATTAAACCTGGTCTCGATCAATATTTTTGAGGATAACGCATGTTAGGTCTAGGTTAGGCCTTGGATTTGCCCGCATTAGACTCATACTTTCGCATTCAACACATACTTGTGGAACAGAACCTGGGTTATTTCTAGTTTGGATCACGTGGTAATGTGGGACAACACTGAAACAGTCGATTAAACCTGGTTCCAATCAATATTTTTGAGGATAACGCATGCTAGGTCTACGTTAGGTGTGGGATTTGCTCGCATCAGGCTCATAGTTTCGCATATTTCTTATACTTGATGGTCAGATTCTGGTCTTTTTTTGGTATGGATCACGTCGTAATGTGGTACCACACTGAAACAGTCTATGAAACCTGGTTTTGATGAATATTTTAGAGGATAACGCATGTCAGGCCTAGGTGAGGTCTTGGATTTACCCCCATCAGACTCATACTTTCGAATTTTTCGCATACTTTGTTGACCAGATCCTGCGCTTCTTCTGGTTTGGATCACGTGGTAATGTGGTACCACACTGAAACTGTCAATTAAACCTAGTCTGGGTCAACATTTCAAAGGATAACGCATGTTAGGTCTGGGTTAGGTCTGTGATTTGCCCTCATGAGGCTCATACTTTCGCATATTTCTTATACTTGTTTGCCAGATCCTGGGTTAATTCTGGTTTGGATCACGTAGTAATGTGGTACCACACTCAATCAGTCGATTAAACCAGGTTTCGATAAATGTTTTAAAGGATAACGCATGTTAGGTCTAGGTTAGCTCTGGGATTTGCTCTCATCAGGCTCATACTTTCGCATATTTCTCATTCTTGTTGGCCAGATCCTGGGCTTTCAATGGTTTGGATCACGTAGTAATCTGGTACCACACTGAAACAGTCAATTAAACCTAGTCTGGGCCAACATTTCAAAGGATAACGCATGTTAGGTCTGGGTTAGGTCTGTGATTTGCCCTCATGAGGCTCATTCTTTCGCATATTTCTCATACTTGTTTGCCAGATCCTAGGCTTTTTCTGGTATGGATCACGTAGTAATGTGTGACCACACTGAAACAGTCGATTAAACCTTGTCTCGATCAATATTTTTGAGGATAACGCATGTTAGGTCTAGGTTAGGCCTTGGATTTGCCCCCATTAGACTCATACTTTCGCATTCAACACATACTTGTGGAACAGAACCTGGGTTATTTCTAGTTTGGATCACGTGGTAATGTGGGACAACACTGAAACAGTCGATTAAACCTGGTCTCGATCTATATTTTAGAGGATAACGCATGTTAGGTCAGGGTTAGGTCTGGGATTTGCCCTCTTCAGTCTCATACTTTCGCATTCTTCACATACTTCTTGAGCAGATCCTGGGTTTTTTCTGGTTTGGATCACAAAGTAATGTGGTACCACCCACAAACAGTCGATGAAACCAGGTTTCGATCAATATTTTAGATGATAACGCATGTTACGGCTAGGTTAGGCCTGGGATTTGCTCCGATCAGACTCATACTTACGCATATTTCTCATACTTGATGACCAGATTCTGGGCTTTTTTCTGGTTTGGATCACGTAGTAATGTGGTACCACACTCAAACAGTCTATGAAACCTGGTTTCGATGAATATTTTAGAGGATAACGCATGTTAGGTCTAGGTTAGGTCTGGGATTTGCTCTCATCAGGCTGATACTTTCGTATATTTCTCATACTTGATGGCCAGATTCTGGGCTTTTTCTGGTTTGTATCACGTAGTAATGTGGTACCACACTCAAACAGTCTATGAAACCTGGTTTCGATGAATATTTTAGAGGATAACGCATGTTAGGTCTAGGTTAGGTCTGGGATTTGCTCTCATCAGGCTGATACTTTCGTATATTTCTCATTCTTGTTGGCCAGATCCTGGGCTTTCACTGGTTTGGATCACGTAGTAATGTGGTACCACACTGGAACAGACGATTGAACCTGGTTTCGATCAATATTGTAGAGGATAACGCATGTTAGGTCTAGGTTAGGTCTGGGATTTGCTCTCATCAGGCTGATACTTTCGTATATTTCTCATACTTCTTGAACAGATCCTGGGTTTTTTCTGGTTTGGATCACATAGTAATGTGGTAACACCCACAAACAGTCGATGAAACCAGGTTTCGATCAATATTTTAGATGATAACGCATGTTACGGCTAGGTTAGGCCTTGGATTTGCCCACATCAGACTCATACTTTCGAATTCTGCACATACTTGTTGAACAGCTCCTGGGTTTTTTCTGGTTTGGATCACGTAGCAATGTTGTACGACACTCAAACAGTCGATTAAACCTGGTTCCGATCAATATTTTTGAGGATAACGCATGCTAGGTCTACGTTAGGTGTGGGATTTGCTCGCATCAGGCTCATACTTTCGCATATTTCTCATACTTGATGGCCAGATTCTGGGCTTTTTCTGGTTTGTATCACGTAGTAATGTGGTCCCACACTCAAACAGTCTATGAAACCTGGTTTCGATGAATATTTTAGAGAATAACGCATGTTAGGTCTAGGTTAGGTCTGGGATTTGCTCTCATCAGGCTGATACTTTCGTATATTTCTCATTCTTGTTGGCCAGATTCTGGGCTTTCACTGGTTTGCATCACGTAGGAATGTGGTACCACACTCGAACAGACGATTGAACCTGGTTTCGATCAATATTGTAGAGGATAACGCATGTTTGGTCTAGGTGAGGCCTTGGATTTTTCCCTCATCAGACTCATACTTTCGAATTCTTCACATACTTGTTGAACAGATCCTGGGTTTTTTCTGGTTTGGATCACGTAGTAAAGTTGTACGACACTCAAACAGTCGATTAAACATGGTTTCGATAAATATTTTAGAGGAGAACGCATGTTAGGTCTAGGTTAGGTCTGGGATTTGCTCTCATCAGGCTGATACGTTCGTATATTTCTCAATCTTGTTGCCCAGATCCTGGGCTTTCACTGGTTTCGACCACGTAGTAATGTGGTACCACACTCAAACAGTCGATTAAACCTGGTTTCGATCAATATTATAGAGGATAACGCATGTTAGGTCTAGGTGAGGCCTTGGATTTTTCCCCCATCAGACTCATACTTTCGCATATTTCTCATACTTGATGGCCAGATTCTGGGCTTTTTTTGGCTTGGATCACGCAGTAATGTGGTACCACACTGAAACAGTCGATTAAACCAGGTTTCGATCAATATTTTAGAGGATAACGCATGTTAGGGCTAGGTTAGGCCTTGGATTTGCCCCCATCAGAATCATGCTTACGCATATTTCTCATACTTGATGACCAGATTCTGGGCTTTTTTCTGGTTTGGATCACATAGTAATGTGGTACCACCCAGAAACAGTCGATTAAACCAGGTTTCGATCAATATTTTAGAGGATAACGCATGTTAGGGCTAGGTTAGGCCTTGGGTTTGCCCCCATCAGAATCATACTTTCGAATTCTTCACATACTTGTTGAACAGAACCTGGGTTTTTTCTGGTTTGGATCACGTAGTAATGTGGTACCACACTCAAACAGTCGATTACACCTGGTTTCGATAAATATTTTTGAGGATAACGTATGCTAGGTCTACGTTAGGTGTGGGATTTTCTCGCATCAGGCTCATACTTTCGCATATTTCTTATACTTGATGGTCAGATTCTGGTCTTTTTTTGGTATGGATCACGTAGTAATGTGGTACCACACTGAAACAGTCTATGAAACCTGGTTTCGATGAATATTTTAGAGGATAACGCATGTCAGGTCTAGGTGAGGTCTTGGATTTACCCCCATCAGACTCATACTTTCGAATTCTTCACATACTTGTTGAACAGATCCTGGGTTTTTTCTGGTTGGGATCACGTGGTAATGTGGTACCACACTGAAACAGTCAATTAAACCTAGTCTGGGTCAACATTTCAAAGGATAACGCATGTTAGGTCTGGGTTAGGTCTGTGATTTGCCCTCATGAGGCTCATACTTTCGCATATTTCTTATACTTGTTTGCCAGATCCTAGGCTTTTTCTGGTATGGATCACGTAGTAATGTGTGACCACACTGAAACAGTCGATTAAACCTTGTCTCGATCAATATTTTTGAGGATAACGCATGTTAGGTCTAGGTTAGGCCTTGGATTTGCCCCCATTAGACTCATACTTTCGCATTCAACACATACTTGTGGAACAGAACCTGGGTTATTTCTAGTTTGGATCACGTGGTAATGTGGGACAACACTGAAACAGTCGATTAAACCTGGTCTCGATCTATATTTTAGAGGATAACGCATGTTAGGTCAGGGTTAGGTCTGGGATTTGCCCTCTTCAGTCTCATACTTTCGCATTCTTCACATACTTCTTGAGCAGATCCTGGGTTATTTCTGGTTTGGATCACGTAGTAATGTGGTACCACACTCAATCAGTCGATTAAACCAGGTTTCGATAAATGTTTTAAAGGATAACGCATGTTAGGTCTAGGTTAGCTCTGGGATTTGCTCTCATCAGGCTCATACTTTCGCATATTTCTCATTCTTGTTGGCCAGATCCTGGGCTTTCAATGGTTTGGATCACGTAGTAATCTGGTACCACACTGAAACAGTCAATTAAACCTAGTCTGGGCCAACATTTCAAAGGATAACGCATGTTAGGTCTGGGTTAGGTGTGGGATTTGCTCGCATCAGGCTCATACTTTCGCATTCTTCACATACTTGTCGAACAGATCCTGGGCTTTCACTGGTTTGGATCCCGTAGTAATCTGGTACCACACTGAAACAGTCCATTCAACCTGGTCTCTATAAATATTTTAGAGGATAACGCATGTTAGGTCTGGGTTAGGTCTAGGATTTGCCCCCATCAGGCTGATACTTTCGCATTTTTCACATACTTCGTTGACCAGATCCTAGGTTTTCTCTGGTTTGGATCACCTAGTAATGTTGTACGACACTCAAACAGTCGATTAAACCTGGTTTCGATCAATATTGTAGAGGATAACGCATGTTAGGTCTAGGTTAGGTCTGGGATTTGCTCTCATCAGGCTGATACTTTCGCATTCTTCACATACTTCTTGACCAGATCCTGGGTTTTTTCTGGTTTGGATCACAAAGTAATGTGGTACCACCCACAAACAGTCGATGAAACCAGGTTTCGATCAATATTTTAGATGATAACGCATGTTAGGTCTGGGTTAGGTCTGGGATTTGCCCTCTTCAGTCTCATACTTTCGCATTCTTCACATACTTCTTGAACAGATCCTGGGTTTTTTCTGGTTTGGATCACAAAGTAATGTGGTACCACCCACAAACAGTCGATGAAACCAGGTTTCGATCAATATTTTAGATGATAACGCATGTTACGGCTAGGTTAGGCCTGGGATTTGCTCCGATCAGACTCATACTTAAGCATATTTCTCATACTTGATGACCAGATTCTGGGCTTTTTTCTGGTTTGGATCACGTAGTAATGTGGTACCACACTCAAACAGTCTATGAAACCTGGTTTCGATGAATATTTTAGAGGATAACGCATGTTAGGTCTAGGTTAGGTCTGGGATTTGCTCTCATCAGGCTGATACTTTCGTATATTTCTCATTCTTGTTGGCCAGATCCTGGGCTTTCACTGGTTTGGATCACGTAGTAATGTGGTACCACACTGGAACAGACGATTGAACCTGGTTTCGATCAATATTGTAGAGGATAACGCATGTTAGGTCTAGGTTAGGTCTGGGATTTGCTCTCATCAGGCTGATACGTTCGTATATTTCTCATACTTCTTGAACAGATCCTGGGTTTTTTCTGGTTTGGATCACATAGTAATGTGGTAACACTCACAAACAGTCGATGAAACCAGGTTTCGATCAATATTTTAGATGATAACGCATGTTACGGCTAGGTTAGGCCTTGGATTTGCCCACATCAGACTCATACTTTCGAATTCTGCACATACTTGTTGAACAGCTCCTGGGTTTTTTCTGGTTTGGATCACGTAGCAATGTTGTACGACACTCAAACAGTCGATTAAACCTGGTTCCGATCAATATTTTTGAGGATAACGCATGCTAGGTCTACGTTAGGTGTGGGATTTGCTCGCATCAGGCTCATACTTTCGCATATTTCTCATACTTGATGGCCAGATTCTGGGCTTTTTCTGGTTTGTATCACGTAGTAATGTGGTACCACACTCAAACAGTCTATGAAACCTGGTTTCGATGAATATTTTAGAGAATAACGCATGTTAGGTCTAGGTTAGGTCTGGGATTTGCTCTCATCAGGCTGATACTTTCGTATATTTCTCATTCTTGTTGGCCAGATCCTGGGCTTTCACTGGTTTGCATCACGTAGGAATGTGGTACCACACTCGAACAGACGATTGAACCTGGTTTCGATCAATATTGTAGAGGATAACGCATGTTTGGTCTAGGTGAGGCCTTGGATTTTTCCCTCATCAGACTCATACTTTCGAATTCTTCACATACTTGTTGAACAGATCCTGGGTTTTTTCTGGTTTGGATCACGTAGTAATGTTGTACGACACTCAAACAGTCGATTAAACATGGTTTCGATAAATATGTTAGAGGAGAACGCATGTTAGGTCTAGGTTAGGTCTGGGATTTGCTCTCATCAGGCTGATACGTTCGTATATTTCTCATTCTTGTTGCCCAGATCCTGGGCTTTCACTGGTTTCGACCACGTAGTAATGTGGTACCACACTCAAACAGTCGATTAAACCTGGTTTCGATCAATATTATAGAGGATAACGCATGTTAGGTCTAGGTGAGGCCTTGGATTTTTCCCCCATCAGACTCATACTTTCGCATATTTCTCATACTTGATGGCCAGATTCTGGGCTTTTTTTGGCTTGGATCACGCAGTAATGTGGTACCACACTGAAACAGTCGATTAAACCAGGTTTCGATCAATATTTTAGAGGATAACGCATGTTAGGTCTAGGTTAGGCCTTGGATTTGCCCCCATCAGAATCATGCTTACGCATATTTCTCATACTTGATGACCAGATTCTGGGCTTTTTTCTGGTTTGGATCACATAGTAATGTGGTACCACCCAGAAACAGTCGATTAAACCAGGTTTCGATCAATATTTTAGAGGATAACGCATGTTAGGGCTAGGTTAGGCCTTGGGTTTGCCCCCATCAGAATCATACTTTCGAATTCTTCACATACTTGTTGAACAGAACCTGGGTTTTTTCTGGTTTGGATCACGTAGTAATGTGGTACCACACTCAAACAGTCGATTACACCTGGTTTCGATAAATATTTTTGAGGATAACGTATGCTAGGTCTACGTTAGGTGTGGGATTTGCTCGCATCAGGCTCATACTTTCGCATATTTCTTATACTTGATGGTCAGATTCTGGTCTTTTTTTGGTATGGATCACGTAGTAATGTGGTACCACACTGAAACAGTCTATGAAACCTGGTTTCGATGAATATTTTAGAGGATAACGCATGTCAGGTCTAGGTGAGGTCTTGGATTTACCCCCATCAGACTCATACTTTCGAGTTCTTCACATACTTGTTGAACAGATCCTGGGTTTTTTCTGGTTGGGATCACGTAGTAATGTTGTACGACACTCACACAGTCGATTAAACCTGGTTTCGATAAATATTTTAGAGGATAACGCATGTTAGGTCTAGGTTAGACCTTGGATTTGCCCCCATCAGACTCATACTTTCGAATTCTTCACATACTTTGTTGACCAGATCCTGGGCTTCTTCTGGTTTGGATCACGTGGTAATGTGGTACCACACTGAAACAGTCAATTATACCTAGTCTGGGTCAACATTTCAAAGGATAACGCATGTTAGGTCTGGGTTAGGTCTGTGATTTGCCCTCATGCGGCTCATACTTTCGCATATTTCTTATACTTGTTTGCCAGATCCTGGGCTTTTTTTGGTTTGGATCACGTAGTAATGTGGTACCACATTGAAGCAGTCCACTAAACCTGGTTTCGATCAATATTTTAGAGGACAACGCATGTTAGGTCTATGTTAGGTCTGGGATTTGCTCCCATTAGGCTCATACATTCACATTTTCCGCATACTTGTTGGCCAGATCCCGGGCTTTTTCTGGTTTGGATCGCGTGGTAATGTGGTATCACACTGAAACTGTCCATTAAACCTGGTTTCGATAAATATTTTAGAGGATAACGCATGTTAGGTCTGGGTTAGGTCTAGGATTTGCCCTCATCAAGCCCATACTTTCGCTTATTTCTCTTACTTGATGGCCAGATTCTGGGCTTTTTCTGGTTTGGATCACGTAGTAATGTGGTACCACACTCAAACAGTCAATGAAACCTGGTTTCGATAAATATTTTGGAGGATAACGCATGTTAGGTCTAGGTTACTTCTGGGATTTGCTCTCATCAGGCTGATACTTTCGTATATTTCTCATTCTTGTCGGCCAGATCCTGGGCTTTCACTGGCTTGGATCGCGTGGTAATGTGGTACCACACTCAAGCAGTCGATTAAACCTGGTTTCGATGAATATTTTAGAGGATAACGCATGTTAGGTCTAGGTAAGGTCTGGGATTTGCTCTCATCAGGCTCATACTTTCGTATATTTCTCATTCTTGTTGGCCAGATCCTGGGCATTCACAGGTTTGGATCACGTAGTAATGTGGTACAACACTGAAACAGTCGATTAAACCTGGTCTCGATCAATATTTTAGAGGATAACGCATGTTAGGTCTAGGTTAGGCCTTGGATTTGCCCCCATTAGACTCATACTTTCGCATTCAACACATACTTGTGGAACAGAACCTGGGTTTTTTCTGGTTTGGATCACGTGGTAATGTGGGACCACACTGAAACAGTCGATTAAACCTGGTCTCGATCTATATTTTAGAGGATAACGCATGTAAGGTCTGGGTTAGGTCTGGGATTTGCCCTCTTCAGTCTCATACTTTCGCATTCTTCACATACTTCTTGAACAGATCCTGGGTTTTTTCTGGTTTGGATCATATAGTAGTGTGGCATCACACTGAAACAGTCGCTTAAACATGGTTTTGATCAATATTATAGAGGATAACTCATGTTAGGTCTGACTTGGGTCTAGGATTTGCCCTCACCAGGCTCACTCTTTCGCATATTTCTCGTACATGTTGGCCAGATCCTGGGCTCTTTCTGGTTTGGATCACATGATAATGTGGTACCACACTGAAAGAGACCATTAAACTTGGTTTCGATCAATATTTTTGAGGTTAACACATGTTAGGTCTAGGTTAGATCTGGGATTTGCACTCATCAGCTCATACTTTCGCATATTTCTCATACTTGATGGCCAGATTCTGGGCTTTTTTTGGCTTGCATCACGTAGTAATGTGGTACCACACTGAAACAGTCGACTAAACCTGGTCTCGATCAATAATTTAGAGGATAGCGCATGTTAGGTCTAGGTTAGGCCTTGGATTTGCCCCCATCAGACTCATACTTTCGAATTCTTCACATACTTGTTGAACAGATCCTGGGTTATTTCTGGTTTGGATCACGTAGTAATGTGGTACCACACTCAATCAGTCCATTAAACCTGGTTTCGATAAATATTTTAGAGGACAACGCATGTTAGGTCTATGTTAGGTCTAGGTTTTGCCCTCATCAGGCTCATACTTTCGCATTTTTCGCATTCTTTGTTGACCAGATCCAGGGCTTCTTCTGGTTTGGATCACGTGGTAATGTGGTACCACACTGAAACAGTCAATTAAACCTAGTCTGGGTCAACATTTCAACGGATAACGCATGTTAGGTCTGGGTTAGGTCTGTGATTTGCCCTCAAGGGGCTCATACTTTCGCATATTTCTCATACTTGTTTGCCAGATCCTAGGCTTTTTCTGGTATGGATCACGTAGTAATGTGGGACCACACTGAAACAGTCGATTACACCTGGTTTCGATGAATATTTTAGAGGATAACGCATGTTAGGTCTAGGTTAAGTCTGGGATTTGCTCTCATCAGGCTGATACTTTCGTATATTTCTCATTCTTGTTGGCCAGATCCTGGGCTTTCACTGGTTTGGATCACGTAGTAATGTGGTACCACACTCGAACAGATGATTGAACCTGGTTTCGATCAATATTGTAGAGGATAACGCATGTTTGGTCTAGGTGAGGCCTTGGATTTTTCCCTCATCAGACTCATACTTTCGAATTCTTCACATACTTGTTGAACAGATCCTGGGTTTTTTCTGGTTTGGATCACGTAGTAATGTTGTACGACACTCAAACAGTCGAATAAACCTGGTTTCGATAAATATTTTAGAGGAGAACGCATGTTAGGTCTAGGTTAGGTCTGGGATTTGCTCTCATCAGGCTGATACGTTCGTATATTTCTCATTCTTGTTGGCCAGATCCTGGGCTTTCACTGGTTTGGACCACGTAGTAATGTGGTACCACACTCAAACTGTCGATTAAACCTGGTTTCGATCAATATTATAGAGGATAACGCATGTTAGGTCTGGGTTAGGTCTAGGATTTGCCCTCATCAGGCTCATACTTTCGCATTTTTCGCATACTTTGTTGACCAGATCCTGGGCTTCTTCTGGTTTGGATCACGTGGTAATGTGGTACCACACTGAAACAGTCAATTAAACCTAGTCTGGGTCAACATTTCAAAGGATAACGCATGTTAGGTCTGGGTTAGGTCTGTGATTTGCCCTCATGAGGCTCATACTTTCGCATATTTCTTATACTTGTTTGCCAGATCCTGGGCTTTTTTTGGTTTGGATCACGTAGTAATGTGGTACCACACTGAAGCAGTCCACTAAACCTGGTTTCGATCAATATTTTAGAGGACAACGCATGTTAGGTCTGGGATTTGCTCGCATTAGGCTCATACATTCACATTTTCCGCATACTTGTTGGCCAGATCCCGGGCTTTTTCTGGTTTGGATCGCGTGGTAATGTGGTATCACACTGAAACAGTCCATTAAACCTGGTTTCGATAAATATTTTGGAGGATAACGCATGTTAGGTCTAGGTTACTTCTGGGATTTGCTCTCATCAGGCTGATACTTTCGTATATTTCTCATTCTTGTCGGCCAGATCCTGGGCTTTCACTGGCTTGGATCGCGTGGTAATGTGGTACCACACTCAAGCAGTCGATTAAACCTGGTTTCGATGAATATTTTAGAGGATAACGCATGTTAGGTCTAGGTAAGGTCTGGGATTTGCTCTCATCAGGCTCATACTTTCGTATATTTCTCATTCTTGTTGGCCAGATCCTGGGCATTCACTGGTTTGGATCACGTAGTAATGTGGTACAACACTGAAACAGTCGATTAAACCTGGTCTCGATCAATATTTTAGAGGATAACGCATGTTAGGTCTAGGTTAGGCCTTGGATTTGCCCCCATTAGACTCATACTTTCGCACTCAACACATACTTGTGGAACAGAACCTGGGTTTTTTCTGGTTTGGATCACGTGGTAATGTGGGACCACACTGAAACAGTCGATTAAACCTGGTCTCGATCTATATTTTAGAGGATAACGCATGTAAGGTCTGGGTTAGGTCTGGGATTTGCCCTCTTCAGTCTCATACTTTCGCATTCTTCACATACTTCTTGAACAGATCCTGGGTTTATTCTGGTTTGGATCATATAGTATTGTGGCATCACACTGAAACAGTCGCTTAAACATGGTTTTGATCAATATTATAGAGGATAACTCATGTTAGGTCTGACTTGGGTCTAGGATTTGCCCTCACCAGGCTCATTCTTTCGCATATTTCTCGTACATGTTGGCCAGATCCTGGGCTCTTTCTGGTTTGGATCACATGATAATGCGGTACCACACTGAAAGAGACCATTAAACTTGGTTTCGATCAATATTTTTGAGGATAACGCATGTTAGGGCTAGGTTAGGCCTTGGATTTGCCCCCATCAGAATCGTACTTTCGAATTCTTCACATACTTGTTGAACAGAACCTGGGTTTTTTCTGGTTTGGATCACGTAGTAATGTGGTACCACACTCAAACAGTCGATTACTCCTGGTTTCGATAAATATTTTCGAGGATAACGTATGCTAGGTCTACGTTAGGTGTGGGATTTGCTCGCATCAGGCTCATACTTTCGCATATTTCTTATACTTGATGGTCAGATTCTGGTCTTTTTTTGGTATGGATCACGTAGTAATGTGGTACCACACCGAAACAGTCTATGAAACCTGGTTTCGATGAATATTTTAGAGCATAACGCATGTCAGGTCTAGGTGAGGTCTTGGATTTACCCCCATCAGACTCATACTATCGAATTCTTCACATACTTGTTGAACAGATCCTGGGTTTTTTCTGGTTTGGATCACGTAGTAATGTTGTACGACACTCACACAGTCGATTAAACCTGGTTTCGATAAATATTTTAGAGGATAACGCATGTTAGGTCTAGGTTAGACCTTGGATTTGCCCCCATCAGACTCATACTTTCGAATTCTTCACATACTTTGTTGACCAGATCCTGGGCTTCTTCTGGTTTGGATCACGTGGTAATGTGGTACCACACTGAAACAGTCAATTATATCTAGTCTGGGTCAACATTTCAAAGGATAACGCATGTTAGGTCTGGGTTAGGTCTGTGATTTGCCCTCATGAGGCTCATACTTTCGCATATTTCTTATACTTGTTTGCCAGATCCTGGGCTTTTTTTGGTTTGGATGACGTAGTAATGTGATACCACATTGAAGCAGTCCACTAAACCTGGTTTCGATCAATATTTTAGAGGACAACGCATGTTAGGTCTATGTTAGGTCTGGGATTTGCTCTCATCAGGCTCATACTTTCGCATATTTCTCATTCTTGTTGACCAGATCCTAGGCTTTCAATGGTTTGGATCACGTAGTAATCTGGTACCACACTCAAACAGTCGATTAAACCTGGTCTCCATAAATATTTTAGAGGATAACGCTTGTTAGGTCTGGGTTAGGTCTAGGATTTGCCCTCATCAGGCTCATACTTTCGCATTTTTCGCATTCTTTGTTGACCAGATCCAGGGCTTCTTCTGGTTTGGATCACGTGGTAATGTGGTACCACACTGAAACAGTCAATTAAACCTAGTCTGGGTCAACATTTCAAAGGATAACGCATGTTAGGTCTGGGTTAGGTCTGTGATTTGCCCTCAAGAGGCTCATACTTTCGCATATTTCTCATACTTGTTTGCCAGATCCTAGGCTTTTTCTGGTATGGATCACGTAGTAATGTGGGACCACACTGAAACAGTCGATTAAACCTGGTCTCGATCAATATTTTAGAGGATAACGCATGTAAGGTCTGGGTTAGGTCTGGGATTTGCACTCATCAGCTCATACTTTCGCATATTTCTCATACTTGATGGCCAGATTCTGGGCTTTTTTTGGCTTGGATCACGTAGTAATGTGGTACCACACCGAAACAGTCGACTAAACCTGGTCTCGATCAATAATTTAGAGGATAGCGCATGTTAGGTCTAGGTTAGGCCTTGGATTTGCCCCCATCAGACTCATACTTTCGAATTCTTCACATACTTGTTGAACAGATCCTGGGTTATTTCCGGTTTGGATCACGTAGTAATGTGGGACCACACTGAAACAGTCGATTAAACCTGGTCTCGATCTATATTTTAGAGGATAACGCATGTAAGGTCTGGGTTAGGTCTGGGATTTGCCCTCTTCAGTCTCATACTTTCGCATTCTTCACATACTTCCTGAACAGATCCTGGGTTTTTTCTGGTTTGGATCATATAGTAGTGTGGCATCACACTGAAACAGTCGCTTAAACATGGTTTTGATCAATATTATAGAGGATAACTCATGTTAGGTCTGACTTGGGTCTAGGATTTGCCCTCACCAGGCTCATTCTTTCGTATATTTCTCGTACATGTTGGCCAGATCCTGGGCTCTTTCTGGTTTGGATCACATGATAATGTGGTACCACACTGAAAGAGACCATTAAACTTGGTTTCGATCAATATTTTAGAGGTTAACACATGTTAGGTCTATGTTAGGTCTGGGATTTGCACTCATCAGCTCATACTTTCGCATATTTCTCATTCTTGTTGGCCAGATCCGGAGCTTTTTCTGGTTTGGATCGCGTGGTAATGTGGTATCACACTGAAACAGACCATTAAACCTGGTTTCGATCAATATTTTAGAGGATAACGCATGTTAGGTCTGGATTAGGTCTGGGATTTGCTCTCATCAGGCTCATACATTCACATTTTCCGCATACTTGTTGGCCAGATCCGGAGCTTTTTCTGGTTTGGATCGCGTGGTAATGAGGTATCACACTGAAACAGACCATTAAACCTGGTTTCGATAAATATTTTAGAGGTTAACACATGTTAGGTCTATGTTAGGTCTGGGATTTGCACTCATCAGGCTCATACTTTCGCATATTTCTGATACTTGATGGCCAGATTCTGGGCTTTTTTTGGTTTGGATCACGTAGAAATGTGGTACCACACTGAAACAGTCCATTAAATCTGGTTTCGATGAATATTTTAGTGGATAACGCATGTTAGGTCTACGTTAGGTCTGGGATTTGCTCTCATCAGGCTCATACATTCACATTTTCCGCATACTTGTTGGCCAGATCCGGAGCTTTTTCTGGTTTGGATCGCGTGGTAATGAGGTATCACACTGAAACAGACCATTAAACCTGGTTTCGATAAATATTTTAGAGGATAACGCATGATAGGTCTGTGTTAGGACTAAGATTTGCCCTCATCAGGCTCATACTTTCGTATATTTCTCATTCTTGTCGGCCAGATCCTGGGCTTTCACTGGTTTGGATCACGTAGTAATGTGGTACCACACTGAAAGGGACGATTAAACCTGGTTCCGATCAATATTCTTGAGGATGACGCATGCTAGGTCTACGTTAGGCCTGGGATTTGCTCCCATCAGACTCATACTTTCGCATATTACTCATACCTGATGGCCAGATACTGGGCTTTTTCTGGTTTGGATCACATAGTAATGTGGTACCACCCAGAAACAGTCGATTAAACCAGGTTTCGATCAATATTTTAGATGATAACGCATGTTAGGGCTAGGTTAGGTCTAGGTTTTGCCCTCATCAGGCTCATACTTTCGCATTTTTCGCATTCTTTGTTGACCAGATCCAGGGCTTCTTCTGGTTTGGATCACGTGGTAATGTGGTACCACACTGAAACAGTCAATTAAACCTAGTCTGGGTCAACATTTCAACGGATAACGCATGTTAGGTCTGGGTTAGGTCTGTGATTTGCCCTCAAGGGGCTCATACTTTCGCATATTTCTCATACTTGTTTGCCAGATCCTAGGCTTTTTCTGGTATGGATCACGTAGTAATGTGGGACCACACTGAAACAGTCGATTACACCTGGTTTCGATGAATATTTTAGAGGATAACGCATGTTAGGTCTAGGTTAAGTCTGGGATTTGCTCTCATCAGGCTGATACTTTCGTATATTTCTCATTCTTGTTGGCCAGATCCTGGGCTTTCACTGGTTTGGATCACGTAGTAATGTGGTACCACACTCGAACAGATGATTGAACCTGGTTTCGATCAATATTGTAGAGGATAACGCATGTTTGGTCTAGGTGAGGCCTTGGATTTTTCCCTCATCAGACTCATACTTTCGAATTCTTCACATACTTGTTGAACAGATCCTGGGTTTTTTCTGGTTTGGATCACGTAGTAATGTTGTACGACACTCAAACAGTCGAATAAACCTGGTTTCGATAAATATTTTAGAGGAGAACGCATGTTAGGTCTAGGTTAGGTCTGGGATTTGCTCTCATCAGGCTGATACGTTCGTATATTTCTCATTCTTGTTGGCCAGATCCTGGGCTTTCACTGGTTTGGACCACGTAGTAATGTGGTACCACACTCAAACTGTCGATTAAACCTGGTTTCGATCAATATTATAGAGGATAACGCATGTTAGGTCTGGGTTAGGTCTAGGATTTGCCCTCATCAGGCTCATACTTTCGCATTTTTCGCATACTTTGTTGACCAGATCCTGGGCTTCTTCTGGTTTGGATCACGTGGTAATGTGGTACCACACTGAAACAGTCAATTAAACCTAGTCTGGGTCAACATTTCAAAGGATAACGCATGTTAGGTCTGGGTTAGGTCTGTGATTTGCCCTCATGAGGCTCATACTTTCGCATATTTCTTATACTTGTTTGCCAGATCCTGGGCTTTTTTTGGTTTGGATCACGTAGTAATGTGGTACCACACTGAAGCAGTCCACTAAACCTGGTTTCGATCAATATTTTAGAGGACAACGCATGTTAGGTCTGGGATTTGCTCGCATTAGGCTCATACATTCACATTTTCCGCATACTTGTTGGCCAGATCCCGGGCTTTTTCTGGTTTGGATCGCGTGGTAATGTGGTATCACACTGAAACAGTCCATTAAACCTGGTTTCGATAAATATTTTGGAGGATAACGCATGTTAGGTCTAGGTTACTTCTGGGATTTGCTCTCATCAGGCTGATACTTTCGTATATTTCTCATTCTTGTCGGCCAGATCCTGGGCTTTCACTGGCTTGGATCGCGTGGTAATGTGGTACCACACTCAAGCAGTCGATTAAACCTGGTTTCGATGAATATTTTAGAGGATAACGCATGTTAGGTCTAGGTAAGGTCTGGGATTTGCTCTCATCAGGCTCATACTTTCGTATATTTCTCATTCTTGTTGGCCAGATCCTGGGCATTCACTGGTTTGGATCACGTAGTAATGTGGTACAACACTGAAACAGTCGATTAAACCTGGTCTCGATCAATATTTTAGAGGATAACGCATGTTAGGTCTAGGTTAGGCCTTGGATTTGCCCCCATTAGACTCATACTTTCGCACTCAACACATACTTGTGGAACAGAACCTGGGTTTTTTCTGGTTTGGATCACGTGGTAATGTGGGACCACACTGAAACAGTCGATTAAACCTGGTCTCGATCTATATTTTAGAGGATAACGCATGTAAGGTCTGGGTTAGGTCTGGGATTTGCCCTCTTCAGTCTCATACTTTCGCATTCTTCACATACTTCTTGAACAGATCCTGGGTTTATTCTGGTTTGGATCATATAGTATTGTGGCATCACACTGAAACAGTCGCTTAAACATGGTTTTGATCAATATTATAGAGGATAACTCATGTTAGGTCTGACTTGGGTCTAGGATTTGCCCTCACCAGGCTCATTCTTTCGCATATTTCTCGTACATGTTGGCCAGATCCTGGGCTCTTTCTGGTTTGGATCACATGATAATGCGGTACCACACTGAAAGAGACCATTAAACTTGGTTTCGATCAATATTTTTGAGGATAACGCATGTTAGGGCTAGGTTAGGCCTTGGATTTGCCCCCATCAGAATCGTACTTTCGAATTCTTCACATACTTGTTGAACAGAACCTGGGTTTTTTCTGGTTTGGATCACGTAGTAATGTGGTACCACACTCAAACAGTCGATTACTCCTGGTTTCGATAAATATTTTCGAGGATAACGTATGCTAGGTCTACGTTAGGTGTGGGATTTGCTCGCATCAGGCTCATACTTTCGCATATTTCTTATACTTGATGGTCAGATTCTGGTCTTTTTTTGGTATGGATCACGTAGTAATGTGGTACCACACCGAAACAGTCTATGAAACCTGGTTTCGATGAATATTTTAGAGCATAACGCATGTCAGGTCTAGGTGAGGTCTTGGATTTACCCCCATCAGACTCATACTATCGAATTCTTCACATACTTGTTGAACAGATCCTGGGTTTTTTCTGGTTTGGATCACGTAGTAATGTTGTACGACACTCACACAGTCGATTAAACCTGGTTTCGATAAATATTTTAGAGGATAACGCATGTTAGGTCTAGGTTAGACCTTGGATTTGCCCCCATCAGACTCATACTTTCGAATTCTTCACATACTTTGTTGACCAGATCCTGGGCTTCTTCTGGTTTGGATCACGTGGTAATGTGGTACCACACTGAAACAGTCAATTATATCTAGTCTGGGTCAACATTTCAAAGGATAACGCATGTTAGGTCTGGGTTAGGTCTGTGATTTGCCCTCATGAGGCTCATACTTTCGCATATTTCTTATACTTGTTTGCCAGATCCTGGGCTTTTTTTGGTTTGGATGACGTAGTAATGTGATACCACATTGAAGCAGTCCACTAAACCTGGTTTCGATCAATATTTTAGAGGACAACGCATGTTAGGTCTATGTTAGGTCTGCGATTTGCTCTCATCAGGCTCATACTTTCGTATATTTCTCATTCTTGTTGGCCAGATCCTGGGCATTCACTGGTTTGGATCACGTAGTAATGTGGTACAACACTGAAACAGTCGATTAAACCTGGTTTCGATCAATATTATAGAGGATAGCGCATGTTAGGTCTAGGTGAGGCCTTGGATTTTTCCCCCATCAGACTCATACTTTCGAATTCTTCACATACTTGTTGAACAAATCCTGGGTTTTTTCTGGTTTGGATCACGTAGTAATGTCGTACGACACTCAAACAGTGGATTAAACCTGGTTTCGATAAATATTTTAGAGGATAACGCATGTTAGGTCTAGGTTAGGTCTGGGATTTGCTCTCATCAGGCTCATACTTTCGCATATTTCTCATTCTTGTTGACCAGATCCTAGGCTTTCAATGGTTTGGATCACGTAGTAATCTGGTACCACACTCAAACAGTCGATTAAACCTGGTCTCCATAAATATTTTAGAGGATAACGCTTGTTAGGTCTGGGTTAGGTCTAGGATTTGCCCTCATCAGGCTCATACTTTCGCATTTTTCGCATTCTTTGTTGACCAGATCCAGGGCTTCTTCTGGTTTGGATCACGTGGTAATGTGGTACCACACTGAAACAGTCAATTAAACCTAGTCTGGGTCAACATTTCAAAGGATAACGCATGTTAGGTCTGGGTTAGGTCTGTGATTTGCCCTCAAGAGGCTCATACTTTCGCATATTTCTCATACTTGTTTGCCAGATCCTAGGCTTTTTCTGGTATGGATCACGTAGTAATGTGGGACCACACTGAAACAGTCGATTAAACCTGGTCTCGATCAATATTTTAGAGGATAACGCATGTAAGGTCTGGGTTAGGTCTGGGATTTGCACTCATCAGCTCATACTTTCGCATATTTCTCATACTTGATGGCCAGATTCTGGGCTTTTTTTGGCTTGGATCACGTAGTAATGTGGTACCACACCGAAACAGTCGACTAAACCTGGTCTCGATCAATAATTTAGAGGATAGCGCATGTTAGGTCTAGGTTAGGCCTTGGATTTGCCCCCATCAGACTCATACTTTCGAATTCTTCACATACTTGTTGAACAGATCCTGGGTTATTTCCGGTTTGGATCACGTAGTAATGTGGGACCACACTGAAACAGTCGATTAAACCTGGTCTCGATCTATATTTTAGAGGATAACGCATGTAAGGTCTGGGTTAGGTCTGGGATTTGCCCTCTTCAGTCTCATACTTTCGCATTCTTCACATACTTCCTGAACAGATCCTGGGTTTTTTCTGGTTTGGATCATATAGTAGTGTGGCATCACACTGAAACAGTCGCTTAAACATGGTTTTGATCAATATTATAGAGGATAACTCATGTTAGGTCTGACTTGGGTCTAGGATTTGCCCTCACCAGGCTCATTCTTTCGTATATTTCTCGTACATGTTGGCCAGATCCTGGGCTCTTTCTGGTTTGGATCACATGATAATGTGGTACCACACTGAAAGAGACCATTAAACTTGGTTTCGATCAATATTTTAGAGGTTAACACATGTTAGGTCTATGTTAGGTCTGGGATTTGCACTCATCAGCTCATACTTTCGCATATTTCTCATTCTTGTTGGCCAGATCCGGAGCTTTTTCTGGTTTGGATCGCGTGGTAATGTGGTATCACACTGAAACAGACCATTAAACCTGGTTTCGATCAATATTTTAGAGGATAACGCATGTTAGGTCTGGATTAGGTCTGGGATTTGCTCTCATCAGGCTCATACATTCACATTTTCCGCATACTTGTTGGCCAGATCCGGAGCTTTTTCTGGTTTGGATCGCGTGGTAATGAGGTATCACACTGAAACAGACCATTAAACCTGGTTTCGATAAATATTTTAGAGGTTAACACATGTTAGGTCTATGTTAGGTCTGGGATTTGCACTCATCAGGCTCATACTTTCGCATATTTCTGATACTTGATGGCCAGATTCTGGGCTTTTTTTGGTTTGGATCACGTAGAAATGTGGTACCACACTGAAACAGTCCATTAAATCTGGTTTCGATGAATATTTTAGTGGATAACGCATGTTAGGTCTACGTTAGGTCTGGGATTTGCTCTCATCAGGCTCATACATTCACATTTTCCGCATACTTGTTGGCCAGATCCGGAGCTTTTTCTGGTTTGGATCGCGTGGTAATGAGGTATCACACTGAAACAGACCATTAAACCTGGTTTCGATAAATATTTTAGAGGATAACGCATGATAGGTCTGTGTTAGGACTAAGATTTGCCCTCATCAGGCTCATACTTTCGTATATTTCTCATTCTTGTCGGCCAGATCCTGGGCTTTCACTGGTTTGGATCACGTAGTAATGTGGTACCACACTGAAAGGGACGATTAAACCTGGTTCCGATCAATATTCTTGAGGATGACGCATGCTAGGTCTACGTTAGGCCTGGGATTTGCTCCCATCAGACTCATACTTTCGCATATTACTCATACCTGATGGCCAGATACTGGGCTTTTTCTGGTTTGGATCACATAGTAATGTGGTACCACCCAGAAACAGTCGATTAAACCAGGTTTCGATCAATATTTTAGATGATAACGCATGTTAGGGCTAGGTTAGGCCTGGAATTTGCCCCCATCAGACTCATAGTTTCGCATTTTTCACTTACTTGTCGAACAGATCCTGGGATTTTTCTGCTTTGGATCACGTAGTAATGTGGTACCACACTGAAACTGTCCATTAAACCTGGTTTCGATAAATATTTTAGAGGAGAAAGCATGTTAGGTCTGGGATTGGTCTAGGATTTGCCCTCATCAGGCTCATACTTTCGCTTATTTCTCTTACTTGACGGCCAGATTCTGGGCTTTTTCTGGTTTGGATCACGTAGTAATGTGGTACCACACTCAAACAGCCTATGAAACCAGGTTTCGATGAATATTTTAGAGGATAACGCATGTTAGGTCTAGGTTAGGCCTTGGATTTGCCCACATCAGACTCATACTTTCGAATTCTGCACATACTTGTTGAAGAGATCCTGGGTTTTTTCTGGTTTGGATCACGTAGTAATGTTGTACGACACTCAAACAGTCGATTAAACCTGGTTTCGATAAATATTTTAGGGGATAACGCATGTTAGGTCTAGGTTAGGTCTGGGATTTGCTCTCATCAGGCTCATACTTTCGCATGTTTCTCATTCTTGTTGGCCAGATCCTAGGCTTTCAATCGTTTGGATCACGTAGTAATCTGGTACCACACTGAAACAGTCAATTCAACCTGGTCTCGATAAATATTTTAGAGGACAACGCATGTTAGGTCTGGGTTAGGTCTAGGATTTGCCGTCATCAGGCTCATACTTTTGCATTCTTCACATACTTGTCGGACAGATCCTGGGATTTTTCTGCTTTGGATCACGTGGTAATGTGGTACCACACTGAAAGAGACGATTAAATCTGCTTCCGATCAATATTATTGAGGATAACGCATGCTAGGTCTACGTTATGTGTGGGATTTGCTCGCATCAGGCTCATTCTTTCGCATATTTCTCATACTTGATGGCCAGATTCTGGGCTTTCACTGGTTTGGATCACGTAGTAATGTGGTACCACACTGAAACAGTCGACTAGACCTGGTCTCGATCTATATTTTAGAGGATAACGCATGTTAGGTCTATGTTAGGTCTGGGCTTTGCACTCACCAGGCTCATACTTTCGCATATCTCTCATACTTGATGGCCAGATACTGGGCTTTTTCTGGTTTGGATCACGTAGTAATGTGGTACCACACTCAAACAGTCGATGAAACCTGGTTTCGATGAATATTTTAGAGGATAACGCATGTTTGGTCTAGGTTAGGTCTGGGATTTGCTCTCATCAGGCTCATACTTTCGCATGTTTCTCATTCTTGTTGGCCAGATCCTAGGCTTTCAATCGTTTGGATCACGTAGTAATCTGGTACCACACTGAAACAGTCAATTCAACCAGGTCTCGATAAATATTTTAGAGGATAACGCATGTTAGGTCTGGGTTAGGTCTAGGATTTGCCCTCATCAGGCTCACACTTTCGCATTTTTCGCATACTTTGTTGACCAGATCCTGGGCTTCTTCTGGTGTGGATCACGTGGTAATGTGGTACCACACTGAAACAGTCAATTAAACCTAGTCTGGGTCAACATTTCAAAGGATAACGCATGTTAGGTCTGGGTTAGGTCTGTGATTTGCCCTCATGAGGCTTATACTTTCGCATATTTCCCATACTTGTTTGCCAGATCCTGGGTTTTTTTCTGGTTTGGATCACGTAGTAATGTGGGTCCACACTGCGGCAGTCGATTAAACCTGGTCTCGATCAATATTTTTGAGGATAACGCATGTTAGGTCTAGGTTAGGCCTTGGATTTGCTCCCATTAGACTCATACTTTCGCATTCAACACATACTTCTTGAACAGATCCTGGGTTTTTTCTGGTTTGGATCACATAGTAATGTGGTACCACCCAGAAACAGTCGATTAAACCAGGTTTCGATCAATATTTTAGATGATAACGCATGTTCGGGCTAGGTTAGGCCTGGGATTTGCCTTCATCAGACTCATACTTTCGCAATCTTCACATACTTGTTGAGCAGATCCTGGGTTTTTTCTGCTTTGGATCACGTACTAATGTGGTGCCACACTGAAACAGTCAATTAAACCTAGTCCGAGTCAACATTTCAAAGGATAACGCATGTTAGGTCTAGGTTAGGCCTTGGATTTGCCCTCATCAGACTCATACTTTCGCATTCCTCACATACTTGTTGAACAGATCCCGGGTTTCTTCTGGTTTGGGTCATGTGGTAAAGTGGTAACACACTGAAACAGACCATTAAACCTGGTTTCGATCAATATTTTAGAGGATAACGCATGTTAGGTCTATGTTAGGTCTGGGATTCGCTCTCATCAGGCTCATACTTTCGCATATTTCTCATACTTGATGGCCAGATTCTGGGCTTTTTTTGGTTTGGATCACGTATTAATGTGATACCACATGGAAACAGTCCATTAAACCTGGTTTCGGTCAATATTTTACAGGATAACGCATGTTAGGTCTATGTTAGGTCTAGGATTTGCCCTGATGAGGCTAATACTTTCGCATATTTCTCGTACTTGTTGGCCAGATCCTGGGCTTTTACTGGTTTGGATCACGTAGTAATGTGGTACCACACTGATACAGTTCATTAAACCTGGTTTCGATCAATGTTTTAGAGGATAACGCATGTTAGGTCTAGGTTAGGCCTTGGATTTGCCTTCATCAGTCTCATACTTCCTCATTCTTCACATACTTCTTCAAGAGATCCTGGGTTTTTTCTGGTTTGGATCACATACTAGTGTGGTACCACACTGAAACAGTCGACTAAACATGGTTTTGATCAATATTTTAGAGGATAACACATATTAGGTCTAGGTTCGGTCTGGTATTTGCACTCATCAGGCTCATACTTTCGCATATTTCTCATACTTGATGGCCAGATTCTGGGCCTTTTTTGGTTTCGATCACGTAGTAATGCGGTACCACACTGAAACAGTCCATTAAACCTGGTTTCGATCAATATTATTGAGGATACCGCAAGTTAGGTCTAGGTTAGGTCTGGGATTTGCGCTCATCAGTTTCATACTTTCGCATATTTCTGATACTTGATGGCCAGATTCTGGTCTTTTTCTGGTTTCGATCACGTAGTAATGCGGTACCACACTGAAACAGTCCATTAAACCTGGTTTCGATCAATATTATTGAGGATACCGCAAGTTAGGTCTAGGTTAGGTCTGGGATTTGCTCTCATCAGGCTCATACTTTCGCATATTTCTCATACTTGATGGCCAGATTCTGGGCCTTTTTTGGTTTCGATCACGTAGAAATGCGGTACCACACTGAAACAGACCATTAAACCTGGCTTCGATCAATATTTCTGAGGATAACGCATGTTAGGACTAGGTTAGGTCAGGGATTTGCACTCATCAGGCTCATAATTTCGCATATTTCTCATACTTGATGGCCGGATTCTGGACTTTTTTTGGTTTGGATCACGTAGTAATGTGGTACCACACTGAAACAGTCCATTAAACCTGGTTTCGATCAATATTTTAGAGGATAACGCATGGTTGGTCTATGTTAGGTCTGGGATTTGCTTTCATCAGGCTCATACTTTCGCATATTTCTCATACTTGATCACCAGATTCTGGGCTTTTTCTGGTTTGGATCACGTAGTAATGTGGTACCACACTGAAGCAGTCAATTCAACCTGGTCTCGATAAATATTTTAGAGGATAACGCATGTTAGGTCTAGATTAGGCCTCGGATTTGCTCTCATCAGACTCATACTTTCGCATTCTTCAGATACTTGTTGAACAGATCCCGGGTTTTTTCTGGTTTGGGTCACGTGGTATTGTGTTGCCACACTGAAACAGACCATTAAACCAGGTTTCGATCAATATTATTGGGGATACCGCAAGTTAGGTCTAGGTTAGGTCAGGGATTTGCACTCATCAGGCTCATACTTTCGCATATTTCTCATACTTGATGGCCAGATTCTGGGCCTTTTCTGGTTTCGATCACGTAGTAATGCGGTACCGCACTGAAACTGTCCATTAAACCTGATTTCGATCAATGTTTTAGAGGATAACGCATGTTAGGTCTAGGTTAGGCCTTGGATTTGCCCTCATCAGACACATGCTTTCGCAATCTTCACATACTTGTTGCACAGATCCCGGGTTTTTTCTGGTTTGGGTCACGTGGTAATGTGTCACCACACTGAAACAGACCATTAAACCTGGTTTCGATCAATATTATTAAGGATAGCGCATGTTAGGTCTAGGTTAGGTCAGGGATTTGGCACTCATCAGGCTCATACTTTCGCATATTTCTCATACTTGATGGCCAGATTCTGGGCGTTTTATGGTTGGGATCACGTAGTAATGTGGTACCACACTGAAACAGTCCATTAAACCTGGTTTCAATCAATATTTCTGAGGATAACGCATGTTATGTCTAGGTTAGGTCTGTGATTTGCTCTCATCAGGCTCATACTTTCACATATTTCTGATACTTGATGGCCAGATTCTGGTCTTTTTCTGGTTTCGATCACGTAGTAATGAGGTACCACACTGAAACAGTCCATTGAACCTGATTTCGATCAATGTTTTAGTGGATAACGCATGTTAGGTCTAGGTTAGGCCTTGGATTTGCTCACATCAGGCTCATACTTTCGCATATTTTTCATACTCGATGGCCAGATTCTGGGCTTTTTTTGGATTGGATCACGTAGTAATGTGGTACCACACAGAAACAGTGCATTTAACCTGGTTTCGATCAATATCTTAGAGGATAGCGCATGTTAGGTCTGAGTTGGGTCTAGGATTTGCCCTCGTCAGGCTCATACTTTCGCATATTTCTCTTTCTTGTTAGCCAGATCCTTTGCTTTTCTGGTTTGGATCACATAGAAATGTGGTCCCACACTGAAACAGACCATTAAACCTGGTTTCGATCAATATTTTAGAGGATAACGCATTTTAGGTCTATGTTAGGTCTGGGATTTGCTCTCATCAGGCTCATACTTTCGCATATTTCTCATACTTGATGGCCAGATTCTGGGCTTTTCTACGTTTGGATCACGCAGTAATGTGGTACCACACTGAAACAGTCCATTAAACCTGGTTTCGATCAATATTTTAGAGGATGGCGCATGGTAGGTCTGGGATTTGCTTTCATCAGGCTCATACTTTAGCATATTTCTCATACTTGATGGCCAGATTCTGGGCCTTTTCTGGTTTCGATCACGTAGTAATGCGGTACCACCCTGAAACAGTCCATTAAACCTGGTTTCGATCAATATTTTAGAGGGTAACGCATGTTAGGTCTAGGTTAGGCCTTGGATTTGCTCTCATCAGGCTCATACTTTCGCATATTTCTCATACTCGAAGGCCAGATTCTGGGCTTTTTTTGGATTGGATCACGTAGTAATGTGGTACCACACAGAAACAGTCCATTAAACCTGGTTTCGATCAATATTTTAGAGGATAGTGCATGTTAGGTCTGGGATTTGCTTTCATCAGGCTCATACTTTCGCATATCTCTCCTACTTGAGGGCCAGATTCTGGGCTTTTTCTGGTTTGGATCACGTAGTAATGTGGTACCACACTGAAGCAGTCAATTCAACCTGGTCTCGATAAATATTTTAGAGGATGACGCATGTTAGGTCTGGGTTAGGTCTAGGAGTTGCCCTCATCAGGCTCATATTCTCGCATTTTTCGCATACTCGTTGACCAGTTCCTGGAATTTTTCAGGTTTGGATCACGTGGTAATGTGTTACCACACTGAAACAGACCATTAAACCTGGTTTCGATCAATATTATTGAGGATTGCGCATGTTAGGTCTAGGTTAGGTCAGGGATTTGGCACTCATCAGGCTCATACTTTCGCATATTTCTCATACTTGATGGCCAGATTCTGGGCGTTTTATGGTTGGGATCACGTAGTAATGTGGTAACACACTGAAACAGTCCATTAAACCTGGTTTCAATCAATATTTCTGAGGATAACGCATGTTATGTCTAGGTTAGGTCTGTGATTTGCACTCATCAGGCCCATACATTCGCATTCTTCAAATACTTGTTGGACAGATCCCGGGTTTCTTCTGGTTTCGATCACGCGGTAATGTGTTACCACACTGAAACAGACCATTAATCCTGGTTTCGATCAATATTTTAGAGGATAACGCATTTTAGGTCTATGTTAGGTCTGGGATTTGCTCTCATCAGGCTCATACTTTCGCATATTTCTCATACTTGATGGCCAGATTCTGGGCTTTTTTTCGTTTGGATCACGCAGTAATGTGGTACCACACTCAAACAGTCCATTAAACCTGGTTTCGATCAATACGTTAGAGGATGGCGCATGGTAGGTCTGGGATTTGCTTTCATCAGGCTCATACTTTCGCTTATTTCTCAAACTTGAGGCCAGATTCTCGGCTTCTTCAGGTTTGGATCACATAGAAATGTGATACCACACTGAAACAGCCCATTAAACCTGGTTTCGATCAATGTTTTAGAGGATAACGCATGTTAGGTCTAGGTTAGGCCTCGGATTGGCCCTCATCAGACTCATACTTTCGCATTCTTCAGATACTTGTTGAACAGATCCCGGGTTTTTTCTGGTTTGGGTCAGGTGGTACTGTGTCGCCACACTGAAACAGACCATTAAACCTGGTTTCGATCAATATTATTGAGGATAGCGCATGTTAGGTCTAGGTTAGGTCAGGGATTTGCGCTCATCAGGCTCATTCTTTCGCATATTTCTGATACTTGATGGCCAGATTCTGGTCTTTTTCTGGTTTCGATCATGTAGTAATGAGGTACCACACTGAAACAGTCCATTGAACCTGATTTCGATCAATGTTTTAGTGGATAACGCATGTTAGGTCTAGGTTAGGCCTTGGATTTGCCCTCATCAGACTCATACTTTCGCATTCTTCACATACCTGTTGAGCAGATCCCGGGTATTTTCTGGTTTGGGTCACGTGGTATTGTGTTACCACACTGAAACAGACCATTAAACCAGGTTTCGATCAATATTTTTGGGGATACCGCAAGTTAGGTCTAGGTTAGGTCAGGGATTTGCACTCATCAGGAAAATACTTTCGCATATTTCTCATACTTGATCGCCAGATTCTGGTCTTTTTCTGGTTTGGATCACGTAGTAATGCGGTACCACCCAGAAACAGTCCATTAAACCTGGTCTTGATAAATATTTTAGCGGATAACGCATGTTAGGTCTGGGTTAGGCCTAGGATTTGCCCTCATCAGGCTCATACTTTCGCATTTTCCGCATACTCGTTGACAAGATCCTGAGCTTTTTCTGGTTTGGATCAGGTGGTAATGTGGTACCACACTGAAACAGTCAATTACACCTAGTCTGGGTCAACATTTCAGAAGATAACGCATGTTAGGTCTGGGTTAGGTCTGTGATTTGCCATCATGAGGCTCATACTTTCGCATATTTCTCATACTTGTTGGCCAGATCCTGGGTTTTTTCTGCATTGAATCACGTACTAATGTCGTGCCACACTGGAACAGTCAATTAAACATAGTCTGGGTCATCATTTCAAAGGATAACGCATGTTAGGTCTGGGTTAGGCCTAGGATTTGCCCTCACCAGACTCATAATTTCGCATTCTTCACATACTTGTTGAACAGATCCTGAGCTTTTTCTGGTTTGGATCACGTGGTAATGTGGTACCACACTGAAACAGTCAATTAAACTTAGTCTGGGTCAACATTTCAAAGGATAACGCTTGTTAGGTCTGGGTTAGGTGTGTGATTTGCCATCATGAGGCCCATACTTTCGCATATTTCCCATACTTGTTGGCCAGATCCTGGGCTTTCACTCCTTTGGATCAGGTAGTAATGTGGTATCACACTGAAACAGTCCATTAAACCTGGTTTCGATCTATATTTTAGAGGATAACGCATGTTAGGTCTGGGTTAGGTCTGGGATTTGCCCTCATCAGGCTCATACTTTCGCATTCTTCACATACTTCTTGAACAGATCCTGAGTTTTTTCTGCTTTGGATCATGTACTAATGTGGTACCACACTGAAACAGTCAATTAAACCTAGTCTGGGTCAACATTTCAAAGGATAACGCATGTTAGGTCTGGGTTAGGTGTGGGATTTGGTCCCATCAGGCTCATACTTGCGCATATTTCTCTTACTTGATGGCCAGATCCTGGGCTTTCACTCCTTTGGATCAGGTAGTAATGTGGTATCACACTGAAACAGTCCATTAAACCTGGTTTCGATCTATATTTCAGAGGATAACGCATGTTAGGTCTGGATTAGGTCCGGGATTTGCCCTCATCAGTCTCATACTTTCGCAATGTTCACATACTTCTTAAACAGATCCTGGGTTTTTTCTAGTATGGATCACGTAGAAATGTGGTACCACAATGAAGCAGTCGACTAAACCTGGTTCTGATCAATATTTTGGAGGATAACGCATGTTAGGTATAGGCTAGGCCTGGGATTTGTCCTGATCAGACTCATACTTTCGCATCCTTCACATACTTCTTAAACAGATCCTGGGTTTTTTCTGGTTTGGATCACATGGTAGTGTGGTACCACACTAAAACAGTCGATTAAACTTGGTTCCGATCAATATTTTTGAGCAAAACACATGTTATGGTCTCGGTTAGGACTAGGATTTGCCCCCATCTGGGTCATACTTTCGCATATTTCTCATACTTGTTGGCCAGATCCTGGGTTTTTCTAGTTTGGATCACATAGTAGTGTGGTACCACACTGAAACAGTCGACTAAACCTGGTTCCGATCAATATTATAGAGGATAACTCATGTTAGGTCTACGTTGGATGTGGGAATTGCCCTCATCAGGCTCATACTTTTGCATATTTCTCATTCTTGTTGGCCAGATCCTGGGCTTCCACTGATTTGGTTCACGTAGTAATGTGGTACCACACAAACAGTCAATTAAACCTGGTCTTGATAAATATTTTAGCGGATAACGCATGTTAGGTCTGGGTTAGGCCTAGGATTTGCCCTCATCAGGCTCATACTTTCGCATTTTCCGCATACTCGTTGACAAGGTCCTGAGCTTTTTCTGGTTTGGATCAGGTGGTAATGTGGTACCACACTGAAACAGTCAATTACACCTAGTCTGGGTCAACATTTCAGAATATAACGCATGTTAGGTCTGGGTTAGGTCTGTGATTTGCCATCATGAGGCTCATACTTTCGCGTATTTCTCATACTTGTTCGCCAGATCCTGGGCTATCTCTGCTCTGGATCACCTAGTAATGTGGTACCACACTGAAACAGTTCATTAAACCTGGTTTCGATCAATATTTTAGAGGATAACTCATGTTAGGTATAGGCTAGGCCTGGGATTTGCCCTGATCAGACTCATACTTCCGCATCCTTCACATACTTCTTAAACAGATCCTGGGTTTTTTCTGGTTTGGATCACATAGTAGTGTGGTACCACACTGAACCAGTCGATTAAACCTGGACTCGATAAATATCTTAGAGGATAACGCATGTCAGGTCTATGTGAGGGCTGGGATTTGCCCTCTTCAGTATCATACTTTCGCATTCTTCACATACTTGTTGAACAGATCCTGGGTTTTTTCTGCTTTGGATCACGTACTAATGTGGTACCACACTGAAACAGTCAATTAAACCTAGTCTGGGTCAACATTTCAAAGGATAACGCATGTTAGGTCTGGGATAGGTCTGGGATTTGCCCTCTTCAGTCTCATACTTTCGCATTCTTCACATACTTCTTGAACAGATCCTGGGTTTTTTTCTGGTTTGGATTACATAGTAATGAGGCACCACACTGAAACAGTCGACTAAACCTGGTCTCCATCAATATTCTCGAGGATAACGCATGTTAGGTCTGGATTAGGTCGGGGATTTGCCCTCATCAGTCTCATACTTTCGCATTCTTCACATACTTCTTGACCAGATCCTGGGTTTTCTCTGCTTTGGATCACGTACTAATGTGGTACCACACTGAAACAGTCAATTTAACCTAGTCTGGGTCAACATTTCAAAGGATAACGCATGTTAGGTCTGGGTTAGGTCTAGGATTTGCCCTCATCAGGCTCATACTTTCGCATTTTTCGCATACTCGTTGACCAGATCCTGAGCTTTTTCTGGTTTGGATCACGTGGTAATGTGGTACCACACTGAAACAGTCAATTAAACCTAGTCTGGGTCAACATTTCAAAGGATAACGCATGTTAGGTCTGGGTTAGGTCTAGGATTTGCCCTCATCAGGCTCATACTTTCGCATTTTTCGCATACTCGTTGACCAGATCCTGAGCTTTTTCTGGTTTGGATCACGTAGTAATGTGGGACCACACTGAAACAGTCGATTAAACCATGTTTCGATCTATATTTTAGAGGATAACGCATGTTAGGTCTGGATTAGGTCTGGGATTTGCCGTCACCAGTCTCATACTTTCGCATTGTTCACATACTTCTTAAACAGATCCTGGGTTTTTCTGGTTTGGATCACATAGTAGTGTGGTACCACACTGAAACAGTCGACTAAACCTGGTTCCGATCAATATTTTTGAGGAAAACACATGTTATGGTCTCGGTTGGGTCTAGGATTTGCCCTCATCTGGGTCTTACTTTCGCATATTTCTCATACTTGTTGGCCAGATCCTGGGCTTCCACTCCTTTGGATCAGGTAGTAATGTGGTATCACACTGAAACAGTCCATTAAACCTGGTTTCGATCTATATTTTAGAGGATAACGCATGTTAGGTCTGGGTTAGGTCTGGGATTTGCCCTCATCAGGCTCATACTTTCGCATTCAGCACATACTTCTTGAACAGATCCTGGGTTTTTTCTGCTTTGGATCACGTACTAATGCGGTACCACACTGAAACAGTCAATTAAACCAAGTCTGGGTCAACATTTCAGAGGATAACGCATGTTAGGTCTGGGTTAGGTCTAGGATTTGCCCTCATCTGGCTCATACCTTCGCATTTTTCGCATACTCGTTGCCCATATTCTGAGCTTTCTCTGGTTTGGATCACGTGGTAATGTGGTACCACACTGAAACAATCAATTAAACTTAGTCTGGGTCAACATTTCAAAGGATAACGCTTGTTATGGCTGGGTTAGGTCTGTGATTTGCCATCATGAGGCCCATACTTTCGCATATTTCTCATACTGGTTGGCCAGATCCTGGGCTTTTTCTGGTTTGGATCACGTAGTAATGTGGGACCACACTGAAACAGTCGGCTAAACCTGGTCTCGATCAATATTTTAGAGGATAACGCATGTTAAGTCTGGGATAGGTCTGGGATTTGCCCTCTTCAGTCTCATACTTTCGCATTCTTCACATACTTCTTGAACAGATCCTGGATTTATCTGGTTTGGATCACATAGTAGTGTGGTACCACACTGAAACAGTCGACTAAACCTGGTTCCGATCAATATTTTTGAGGAAAACACATGTTATGGTTTCGGTTGGTTCTAGGATTTGCCCTCATCTGGGTCCTACTTTCGCATATTTCTCATACTTGTTGGCCAGATCCTGGACTTTCACTCCTCTGGATCACGTAGTAATGTGGTACCACGCTGAAACAGTCGTTTAAACCTGGTTTTGATCAAT